>NC_080581.1:7597613-7899090 GCF_029962835.1 Magnolia sinica | reverse complement strand
ACAGTTTGGATATAACACACATCATGGCGGGCCCACAGGGACTTGCTACGTCAACGCACGGCGGAAGTCCGTGGTGTGTGGCACAGTCCGCTGCAGCCCAGTTATGTCCAATTCCATCAGACGGCTTGATTTCCTACTAAACGGCACATGGTACGCACCATACTGCATGTTTTTTAAAAATCCATTCTGTCCATCTGTTTTGTATCATTTTAGAACATTAGACCAAATATTGTATGGATACAAAACTCAAGTGGGCTGCGCCAGAGGAAACAGTGGAGATTCAGTGACCTCCATTTCAACATTTGTATGGCCACAAAAGTTTAGCACGATATGGCTAATGGTTTTATGTTTTCACTCCATACTAGTTGGAATGAACTCAAAAACAGTTTGGATGACAGAGCCGGTGGAAAACTCTTTTTCTATTTTCCTTCTTGCATGGACGCCTTTAGACCTAGATCCACCTGAATTTTTGTTTCATCTTCTGAAATGATTTGAAAAAACAGAAAATGGAGTCGATTCTTAGAAACAACATATATAGTAGCCCCCCTCCAAGCCAACTCCTTCTTTTACTCCCAAGCCTCGCTGCATAGCGTTGCTAGGGCTTCTTTTTTTGATAGGGCAGGCTTTGGTTATGTGTAGAGCTGGGCATCAGACTGAGTCGGATCGGATTGGGTCCAACCCGATCCTATCCGAAATCTCATTCGCCTGACCCGAACTCGATCCGTTCCGGGACCGAGTCTGAGCCACCTGACTCGAATCGTTCCGAACTGTACATAACCTGATCCGATTCGAGTCTGTCTCAGTTAGGAAAAACGGTACGGATTGGATTGGCACGGTACGGATCGATCCAGATGTAATAGTTGTCCTTATTATCTCTCGGGTTTCGCATGTGGCCCACACTGCGTGCTGGGCATCACACAAATATTGATTTGTTGGGATAATCATAGCCACCCAATCAATGGATTTATCTGTCCGTACATTAGGTATTTAGGTTTTGGTGCTCTCGAGGAGCATATAAGGTCTAGGCTAAAAACCGTTTTGAAGAGGAAACCTATGGGCAGTATTACTTAAGACATGCTAGAATCTAGATTGAGAAATGATCAAGATACAATGCCTGTATTGTAACCTAAGATACATCCATCTTCTCATCATCAGCTGATTACTGATATAAATATCAAATCCGTATAAAAAATGAGAAACAATACGATGATTTTCTCCTGTGAAAATCAAAATTATATATGTATTGGGTACGCCACATTAGCACATGAAATGATATCAATGGTCTGTAGTAATAATGTGTCCCACTATAAGTTCCTATCAGATTACCTTACAATGGACCAATGATGATAATGTGGCCCACCTTTTCTACGGATAGGATAGTCTGTCTATAAGACATATTGGTAAAAAATAATGGCTTTATCATATCTTATGGTACAGGCACTGCATCTGATCATTTCTCCTGCTAGATTTGGGGGATGGTGCCGCTTTCATCGAATTTAATTAGAGAGATAAAACGTCCTTACCAAAGCCCTTTTCAGTGGATTTTCGTCAATGCAAGGATATATAGAGAAGGAGATCTAACGTCCTAGATGATGACACGTGGCTGAAAGAGTCTTGGGAGGAATTGACACGAGATATTGATAACACCGCGACGTAGCTGAGAGACACAACAAGAAAAGGACAGGAAGAAGATCGGGCAGGCAGGGCAGCGCTCGTTTGGTCGGGTGAGAGAGGGTAGGATAAGAAAAGAGGGAGGAGTAAAAAAGATTTGAATGGGTTAGGGTTTAGGGTAAAAATAGTATTTATACTACCTGACTACCCGCTCTGGGTCGGATCGGGTCGGATCGGGTTAGATCGGTCCGGATCATTTCAGTTCGGGTTTCGGATCAGATCTGTCCGGATAGTGGTCTATCCGAACCCGACCTTAAAAATGATCAGATCTGGATGTACAGACTCGATCAGGCCCGATTTAGGCCGTCAGTTCTGTTCGAAACGGGTTTGATCGGGTCGGATCCATCGGACGGGGTCAGATATGCCCACCTCTAGTCATGTGAGGGATGGTTGATCTCCTTTATCCAGTACATGATAAGTACGGTATTTGCCTTTTTGTGCTGCTGTAAATCTTTTTCTTGATTTATATATAAACTTTTGTTGAAAAAAAAAATAAAAAACATAGTGGCCCACGTAGCATCCCATCGCTGGAAACTTCGCACTGGAGGCTTTCTAGGAAGTCCGCGTCCAATTACATCATAGTTGACTTGGAAAAGAAAAGTACTGATGCGCAGGCAGACTATAACCATCCATGTGCATGCACACACCAAGTGTACATGTGGCATACACGTACACCGCTTCAAGCTATCCAAATTAGAAGGTCCCACTCAGATGTGTCCATCCTTAAATCATATTGATGGCTGATCTTGGACTCTGATTAGCTGACATTTGTTTGCTAAATACGGGCCATTGACCTTTGTTCACATCAGCTGTCCATTGTATGGCCATTAATAGGAAAATCGGTATCATTTCTCAGTTTGAAATTTTAGTTCTGCCCTTGTAAAAGTGGACCCCAAGAAGATTCGGATGCTCTGGATTGAATTATTTCTATGATACATGTATAGAATATCATGGTCAGCTAGCCCATCAATTGCATGCTCAGCGGCCTATCATACGAGTACATGAAAGCCCGTACAGTCCTGATTCTTTCTGAAATTAAATAGATAAATGGGAAACCTTGCGTGCCTTTCGTAGGTACTAACTCTCTCTTACGCGGTAAAAGGAGTTAACATGCACGAAATCCACCCCGTCCATCAGGTGCACCACCCTTTTCTGGCCTTGATCCTAGAAATCATGGTGATTCAGCATTCACGCAGTTTAAATTACATAAAAATCTCTAAATTATCTTGGTATGGCCCACCTGAGTTCTCTAATACATTTGTTTTGGGTGATACTTTCATCTTGATGAGAAAAATCAGATGAATGGATTGGATAGCCTCTAAAATGGTCCACTGAAATGGTCCACAAGAGAATTGAATCTCCTTCATTTCTCGGCTCGTGCCCTAAAATTATCTTAGTAAAATGGATGGACAGTGTGGATTAAATAAGTACATCATGATCGGCCCTATATAGCAGGGATCAGTAGCCACTCGCTAGTGACACGGTACGTAGGCGATCCAAATCTCTGGTGAAACATATTGAATTGAATCTCCTTCATTTCTTTGTTGGATCTCAACCGCTGAAAAAATTTTCGTAGGCTACAAAAGTTTTTGATGAAGCTGATATTTGTTTTTCCCTTCATCCAGGTCCTTGTGTCCTGATCAACAGGTTTGATGGAACTCACGGTGGATATTACATTGAGCCCTAGGAAATTTTTAATGGTGGGAATTCAACCAGCGCTGTGGTCCACTTGAGATTTGGACGTGCTCTTTTTTTTTTTTTTTTTGTTAATGCCCTCAAAAGGAGCAGAAATTTGGATGGATAGCTTGGACATACAATACATGCATCAACGTGGGCTCCACAGCAGGACCACACTGCGTTGGGTGAGACCCCAGGCACCTAATCCGGAAATGTTTTAACCAACCACAAAGTATGGTGGGCAGTCAATCACCCTTGTTTCATACAGCATGGTTCACCTAAGTGTACGAAAAATATACATTATGGTATGCTTACAGAACATCGACCACTAACCAGTACCATCAATGCAATCCAAATCTACCTTGATGTTTATATATATGACATCCAAACCGTTGATAATGTCATTCCCACTGTGATGAAGTCAAAATACTAAAAAATTATGAAACTTTTTAGCCACACAAATGTTTCAGACAGTAGTCACTGAATCCCTACTGTTTCCTCCCTTGTGGCCCACTTGAGTTTTGGATCCACCTCATTTTTAGTCTCATGTCCTAAAATGATTTCTCAAAACAGACGCACTGTGTGAATTTCTCATAAACATCATGGTGGGCCCTACTTAGCATCCCAGCGAAGGAACTTCACGCTAGGCATGGGCAGGAAATCCGCATCCCACTGGCGTTTGCAGAGCTCTAGAGTTGTATTAACGGTTCAAATGAGATCAAAGTTACATGGGCCTCGCAATGATGTATTTATTATATCCACACCGTTCACCTATTTGGCGAGATCATTTTAATGAATTAGCCTAAAAATAAATTATATCCAAAGCTCAAGTGGATCACACCACAAATAGTAATGGACTAATGATTTCCACCGCTGAAACATTCATAGAGCCCACCTTAACGTTTTTTTTTTTTTTTTTATAGAATATGTTAATAAGGTCACACGTACTTAAATAAAGAGGAAAAATAAATATCATATTGATCCAAAACTTCTGCGATGCAGTGTGGTCCACTTAATCCTTGGATCTCCCATATTTTGCCTCTCAAGCCTTACTGGACGAACGATTTGGATATAACACATACCTCATGGGACCCACGTAACTTGGTGACGTCACATATTCCCATACCAGCCAGGTCAGGGGTGTGTGGTACACCAGCCAATCCGCTGTGTATGTAAATACCCACAATGCTTTCTCTTCCTCTTATGACTAGCTACTCTTATGAGTGGCTCTCGTGTGAAATTCACACGTATGACTCTTTACAGTCGTCAAACCTCTTCACTTTCCGTCTATAAATAAAGCTGACGCTTTCTATTCCTACATATCCCAAACTCCCAACACACATCCATTATTAACTAATGGCTCTGCCCTCCTCTTCTAAAAACCCATCATTTCTCATTCTCTTCTTTTTATTATCTCTTCTCTTTCTCAATACCCAACAATGCAACCATCATCACTTCTCTGCTTTACTCCACCTCAAGCATGGTTTTAACTTCATCGATGATTACAGCCTCTCTACTCTCCCCTCTTGGAATTCAGACAATACCGATTGCTGCTCTTGGGAAGGCATCACGTGCGATGGACCCACTGGTCATGTGATCAGCCTTGATCTCAGTAGATAACAGGTTGAGAACATCTCCTATCATGGAAATCTGATTGATCTAGGGTAAGCCAATCCATCAATGTGAATCTCATATGATAGAAATATATGGATCTCACAAGAGGATAAAAAAATAAAACCTAAATAATAGATAACATGCATACACCATTCTTCTCATCATTAAAACAATCAATCATCATAATCTTAAAGAAATATTAAACCCATGTGCTTCCCTTTTAGCTTGGGCTAGAGAGAACTTAGAAAAACATAATTAAATTGCAGGAATAAAAAACAACAAGAAAGAAAGAAGAAAAAATACAAATAGAAAAGATTTAAAAAAAAAAAAAACTTATAAAGCTTTAATAAAACTAAAAACTCTTTAAAAACTCTAAATATTTCTCTTGAATGTTTCTAATCATGTTTTAGAATGCCTTAGGAAACCCTATTTATAAGTAGGGAACTCTAATTTTTGTACAAAGTTGAAAAACCCTAGAAAACGCCTCAAATATACGTATTTTTTCAAAATAGACTTCTCGCTGCATAGTTAATTTAAAATAGACTTCCTGCTGCGCAGTTTTTCAAAATAGACTTCAGAGCTTTAGAATACACTTTTCAGGACGATTTTAGGATTCTTCACTTCAAATCTTCAATTCTTTTCATTCCTAACTTGGTTTTTTTAGATCTTTGGCATGTGAATTCTTCAATCTTGGTTTCTTAAGATCCATCCTTTGCCTTGGTGATTATTTAGCATCAAATTCTTACTTTTTAGCATCCATTTTCAATCCAAGCTCTTACATTAACCTTGCAACACATACATGAGTAAAATAGAATATTAAGATGATTTATATTCATAAAACCAAGATATAAATGGAGAAAATTATGCAATATTTGAGTCTCAACAAAAAGTCAATGGTGGATGTCTCTCTTCCAACTTTTTTTCTTTTGCATGGCCATCTGATTCACAAGTCAGCCTGATTTTTTAGCCTTGTATCTAAGATGGGATTACACATCTAATGATTAGGGTGGATTTCACATACACATCATGGGTTTGAGTGTGCATTCACATTATATATATATATATATATATATATATATATATATATATATATATATATATATATATATATATATATATATATATATATATATATATATATATATATATATATATATATATAAGCTATCAAACAATTAGGTAAGAGATGCCATGCCGATTTTTATCAAGACTCATTTTGATGTTTATTTGAAATCCAGTACGCCCATTAGATGTGAAATTCCACAATAGGTACAAGGTCAAAATATTAGGCTACCTCATGGTTTAAATGGTCCATACCAAATGAAAAAGTTAGAAGAGAGATGTCCAACATTGATTTTTTACTGAGCCCATCATGAGTATGATGTGAAATCCACTTGAACCATTAGATGTCAAAAAATCATTTAAGCCTAGGGCCTAAAAATCATGACAATTCATGATTAAGGTGGGCCACACCAAGGAAAACAATTTGGAGGGTGGCAATGTCATGTACACTATTTCCAATGGTATGATCTACTTGAATCATAGATGGAATTGATTTTTAATACTAACCTTAAAATTAGGTCATGCAACTAGTGATTAGATATTAGATTTTGGAAAACAACACGATGGGTTCCATGTAACTCACTTTTTTCTTAGGCATAATTGGTTTCCACAATCAGAAGCTGGGGCTTTCGGTTTATGCACATGACTTTATGAGCTGCATAGGAATATTTTGGTAAATACAAGGTCAAAAGTTGCTTTTGGAATATCTTACTCCAAAATAAAATCCTGATCATCTAATTACATATTCTCAAATTTAAAAATATAGATTTACCATCTAATACTTTCCCTTGGTTAGAGAGTGGGTATCACGCCCAACTTGGAAGTCAGCTGTTGGAATGATTCCTTGTCCAATAGTTTTAAATAGATCCATAAGTTGGAGTTTGGATATAACACACACACACACACACACACACACACACACACATGATGGTTGAATTCAATCTGTTAATCTTTTTACTAACGAGGTTGCAATCAGGCTATACATTCATCGTGAAAGATGGATTTTACAGCAGTGTGATGGCCGCTTGATTGTAATGAAATAAGAGGACTAGTTGAATATTGATATACAGCGTATCGTAGGCACTTTCATGGTAAAGATGGGTTAGAGAAGGCCCAATCAGAGGTGGAAATGATCCATGCTATCAAAACCTTAAAATTAACAATCATATCTTGCAAATTGAGATGAGTTTTTTGACATATCATATATGATTTTCAGGTAGGAGAAGATACTTTTGCCAACCAACCTGTTATGTCTGATTGCTCACACTAGATTCGTGAAATTCCATAAGATCGATGGTCAAAAGTCCATTTTTATTTTCATTTTTACTTTAAATAGTAAGTTTTAGTGGGCGCATAACTTTTGATCCTCTGAGTTGTAAGAGTCGTGCCCAACATGAAAAGAGCTTAGAAAAGCTAGGAGAACATAGCGGTTAGGCTAAATTTGATGGTTATTATTTTAGAACTAAAACCAGGAAGTCTAGTAGGAATGATGATCGTATATAAATAGTAAGTTTACTATTGATAGTAAGTCACACTTTTAAGGAGTTGGAGTTTGAAACTTCATATAAGTTTGAACTCATTATTTAAAGGAATGTAATTTTATTTTTTATCATCAATTAATTTATTTTAAATTTATTAGAAATTATTTCTATTTTTATCTCTCGTATAGTTGAGAAAGCTCTTTGAGGAGTCTAAAGAGTAGTTATTCCTTGAGAAAGACGGTGATGAACCTTATCATATCCCTCCTTATAACAAATATTACAAACATGAACATCGTGAAGAAGATAAAGAAGCCATGTAAGTTTACAACCAATACCTGTCATGGAGTGATGTTCTGCTTTGACCCAGGATCGGAAGACAATGATTTTCTTCGTTAATCCGATATCATGTAAAGTTAGAAAAATATTATGTATTTTCATTTAGAGGAGAAATCCTAATTAGTAATTCCCTAACGTAGACTTAGTTACATGTAAAGTAAAAATAAAATTATTACATTTATTTAACTACTTATTTCAAATCTAATGTAAAATTTTACAATCTAATAAATAAAAAATAATGGTTGATCAATTCATCGAATCGGCTGCCATGAATTTGGAGGTTTTTGAGTGGTGTACATTGTTTTTATGGTGTGGTCCACCTTCTGAACGGATCATTATTTTTATGGTGTGGCCCACATTATGAACGGATCGTCTGAACATCTAATTATCATAGTAAGTTTCATTCGTTGGACTGGTTGGATATCCTGCACGTACCGCTTGGGTCCAATTTATACTAAATGACAAAAATCAAACAGGGTATTTTGATCATTTTATCTCTCTAAAAACGCTCCCCCAGATACCGATTTCGAGGCAGTGTTTGGTAAAGCCGGAATTTCATGGAAGTTTCGCACCAAACATATTAAATTAGTCTACCAAGAAAAACTAATTAAATAACGGCCGTTATAAGATGCTCCGGCCGGCTATGACATTTGATACACAGGAACTCAAAACCCATATACACATCATATATTAACTCAAACAAAATGGCATAAATTGTAGAACATACTGTCTCTAAATCAGTGCCCAAATGAGTTTGGTTGAGATAATCGTAGCCTCTGATTGGTGGACACTTGTTTGTCAAAATAGGACCAATGGATAATTTTCATTTTTGACCGTCCGATATATGTCCATCAATCTGATTGTCAGATAATCAAATAACCATGAATATTGGTTCATTATGCATATAAACCGTGACCAATAATTTGGACAGTTTAATTTGACCTATTTCCATGTAATTTTTAAGTGCCTATGTATCATCCATGGCGGTCTGCTAGACTATCATGTTTTTCCTCTCTAGATAAGCTAACGGTACGAGCCAATCAACGAAGATTTCAGGGGGAGACTCTCAACCACCAATCTGATTTCAACGGACGTCAGATTCCAGTGGATGGATAGTAGGGTGACCCTGGATGGACAGTGAGGTGACCCAGGTGATTGGAAGGAAGGCAGTCTACTTAAGTGGACTAGAAAAAAAAAGAAAAAAAGGACTAGAATCCTCGGGAGCCCATTAAATTTTACCCCTGTAGAACGTCAGTTGGCTTTACCCTGACCATGTGGGGGCCTACTTTGATTTTAATTTTTTATACTAACAGCATGCATTCGTTTTTACATAACATGATACCAAAAATTAAGCAGAATCAAATTTTAGGTGGACCATACCACTAAAAACAATGGTGGTTGACCATTAAAAAGTTTTAAAACTTATGGTGAGATAATCAAATAATCTGATTGTCAGATAATCAAATAATCATGAATATTGGTTCATTATGCATCTAAACCATGACCAATAATTTGGACAATTTAATTTGACCTATTTCCATGTAATTTCTAAGTGCGCCTATGTATCATCCATTCCGCTCTGCCTGACTATCATAGTTTTCCTCTCTAGATAAACTAACAATCTGAGCCAATCAGTGAAGATTTTAGGGTCAGACTCTCAACCACTAATCTGTTTTCAATGGACGTCAGATTTCAGTGGATGGATAGTGAGGTGACCTAGGAAATTGGAAGGAAGGCGGTCTACTTACTTGGACTAGAATCCTTGGTAGCCGATTAAATATTACCCGCGTAGAACGTCAGTGGGCGTTACCCTCACCATGTGGGGCCTACCTTGATTTTGTTATATATCCACGGCAGGCATTCGTTTTTACCAAACGTGATGCTAAAAATTAAGCAGATCGAAATCTTAGGTTTTCTATACCATTAAAATCAATGATGAATGACCATTAAAAACTTTTAAAAACTCATCGCCAGCCACAAAAATTTTGGTTCAAGCTGATCTTTGTATATTCCCCTCATCCAGGTAATTTTGACCTTACAAATAGATTGGATGGCAAATAAAAGAAATCGTGGGTCCTAGGAAACCTTCAACAATGGGTGTCATTGTCCATACTTTTTTAGTGTGGTCCACCTGAGACTTGGATCTGGTTAAGTTTTGGGACTACCTACTATAATGAATTGGAAAAATGGATGGACAGTGTGGATATACATTCATTAAGGTAGGCTCCATGTTCAGTGTAGAGCTGTAGATATGAACTGAGTTAGCATGGTTAATTCGATCGGCTCAACTCGGAAAAGATTGACTTGACCCGGCTAAAAATTGGGTTTGAGCTGAGTTGAGCTGAATTTTTTAGCCGAGTTCAAGCTAGATCAACAATGATTCAACTCGACTTATATATAACTTGACTTGGTTGGAATTGATTGAATCGACTTGGATTGGGTTCACTTAATATGAATATTTTGTAAATATTTATGTATTTAAATAAACTATATATTATGTATATTAAAAATCCTACCACCTAAACTCGAACTCAACTCGAAAGATTGAGCTCAAGCTCGATTTGAACTTGGCACGAACCTTGAGTTGTCGACGAGCGACAATAAGCTGACCAATCAAGCTCGAGGACCGAGCCGAGCCGGGGTAAGGCCAGCTTGCCGAGCTGGGTGACAATAGAGCTCTATGGGCCTACCATGTTGACCATGGTACATACACTCCATCCATCACGTGCGTGTGTCCATGCTATGCCCTCTTGTCAACAATCAGCGAGAGAAAAATCACAAGTGGACTACACCACAGTGAACATGGGCATGGAGGGCAACATATGCTTATGGGTTAGGGCACCATGGTGCGTACATCGAACCCGTTCATCAGGTGTGACTCAACCGGATTCAAAAGTCACGTGGACTTGAAAAGTTTTAGGATGCGGATTGCATGGTGTGTCACACACCACTCACCTAGGTGGTGTGTTGACGTGGCAGTGGGCTTCAACAGTTTTAGGAAGCGAATTGCATGGTGTGCCACACACCGTTGATGTGGCAAAGTTATGTGGGACCAGCACGGTGTATATGTTATAATTATACCATCCATCTACTTTGCAAGATCATTTTAGAACATGAGACCATGTAATGAGGCAGATCTAAACATTTAGTAGATGACAAGATAAAAATGGATGAGTTGATACACATGCCATTGAAACCTTCGTGGACCACTGAAGTTTTGGATCAAGTTGATACCGGTTTTGTTTGCATTCATTCAAGTTCGTGTGACATTATGAGCAGGTTGGATGGAAAATAAACATCATGGTGGGCTGTAGGAAGGATTCAGTGATGGGCCTCATTGTCCTAGTTGGTTTCTATGGTGTGGTCCACTTGATGTTTGGATCTACCTCAATTATGGATTTATGCCCTAAAATGATCTTTCAAAATGAGTTGACATTTTGGATATAACACACATCATGGCGGGCCCATAGGGCCTTGCTACGTCAATGCACGGTGGAAGTCCGTGGTGTGTGGCACAGTCCGCTGTAGCCCAGTTATGTCCAATTCCATCAGACGGCTGATTTCCTACTAAACGGCACATGGTACGCACCATACTGCATGTTTTTGAAAAATCCATTCTATCCATCTGTTTCGTATCATTTTAGAACATTAGACCAAATATTGTATGGATACAAAACTCAAGTGGGCTACGCCAGAGGAAACAGTGGAGATTCAGTGACCTCCATTTCAACATTTGCATGGCCACAAAAGTTTAGCACGATATGGCTAATGGTTTTATGTTTTCACTCCATACTAGTTGGAATGAACTCATAAACAGTTTGGATGACAGAGCCGGTGGAAAACTCTTTTTCTATTTTCCTTCTTGCATGGACGCCTTTAGACCTGGATCCACCTGAATTTTTGTTTCATCTTCTGAAATGATTTGAAAAAACAGAAAATGGAGTCGATTATTAGAAACAACATATATAGTAGCCCCCCTCCAAGCCAGCTCCTTCTTTTACTCCCAAGCCTCGCTGCATAGCGTTGCTAGGGCTTCTTTTTTTTTTTTTTTGATAGGGCAGGCTTTGGTTATGTGTAGAGTTGGGCATCAGACCGAGTCGGATCGGATTGGGTCCAATCCGATCCTATCCGAAATCTCATTCGCCTGACCCGAACTCAATCCGTTCCGAGACCGAGTCTGAGCCACCTGACTCAAACCGTTCCGAACTGTACATAACCTGATCTGATCCGAGTCTGTCTCGGTTAGGAAAAACGGTACGGATTGGATTGGCACGGTACGGATCGATCCAGATGTAATAGTTGTCCTTATTATCTCTCGGGTTGCGCATGTGGCCCGCACGGCGTGCTGGGCATCACACAAATATTGATTTGTTGGGATAATCACAGCCACCCAATCAATGGATTTATCTATCCGTACATTCGGTATTTAGGTTTTGGTGCTCTGGAGGAGCATATAAGGTCTAGGCTAAAAACCGTTTTTGAAGAGGAAACCTATGGGCGGTATTACTTAAGACATGCTAGAATCTAGATTGAGAAATGATCAAGATACAATGCCTGTATTGTAACCTAAGATACATCCATCTTCTCATCATCAGCTGATTACTGATATAAATATCAAATCCGTATAAAAAATGAGAAACAATACGATGATTTTCTCCTGTGAAAATCATAACTATATATGTATTGGGTACGCCACATTAGCACATGAAATGATATCAATGGTCTGTAGTAATAATGTGTCCCACTATAAGTTTCTATCAGATTACCTTACAATGGACCAATGATGATAATGTGGCCCACCTTTTCTACGGATAGGATAGTCTGTCTATAAGACATATTGGCAGAAAATAATGGCTTTATCATATCTTATGGTACAGGCACTGCATCTGATCATTTCTCCTACTAGATTTGGGGGATGGTGCCGCTTTCACCGAATTTAATTAGAGAGATAAAACGTCCTTACCAAAGCCCTTTTCAGCGGATTTTCGTCAATGCAAGGATATATGGAGAAGGAGATCTAACGTCCTAGATGATGACACGTGGCTGAAAGAGTCTTGGGAGGAATTGACACGAGATATTGACAACACCGCGACGTAGCTGAGAGACACAACAAGAAAAGGAGAGGAAGAAGATCGGGCAGGCAGGGCAGCGCTCGTTTGTTCGGGTGAGAGAGGGTAGGATAAGAAAAGAAGGAGGGGTAAAAACGATTTGAGTGGGTTAGGTTTTAGGGTAAAAATAGTATTTATACTACCTGACTACCCGCTCTGGGTCGGATCGGGTCAGATCGGTCCAGATCATTTCAGTTCGGGTTTTCGGATCGGATCTGTCCGGATACTGGTCTATCCGAACCTGACCTTAAAAACGATCGGATCTGGATGTACAGACTCAATCAAGCCCGATTTAGACCGTCAGTTCTGTTCAAAACGGGTTTGATCGGGTCGGATCGGGTCGAATCTACCGGACGGGGTCAGATATGCCCACCTCTAGTCATGTGAGGGAGGGTTGATCTCCTTTATCCAATACATGATAAGCACAGTATTTGCCTTTTTGTGCTGCTGTAAATCTTTTTCTTGATTTATATATAAACTTTTGTTGAAAAAAAAAAAAAAAAACATAGTGGCCCCACGTAGCATCCCATCGCAGGAAACTTCGCAATGGAGGCTTTCCAGGAAGTCCGCGTCCAATTACATCCTAGTTGACTTGGAAAAGAAAAGTACTGATACGCAGGCAGACTATAACCATCCATGTGCATGCACACACCAAGTGTACATGTGACATACACGTACACCGCTTCAAGCTATCCAAATTAGAAGGTCCCACTCAGATGTATCCATCCTTAAATCATATTGATGGCTGATCTTGGACTCTGATTAGCCGACATTTGTTTGCTAAATACGGGCCATTGACCTTTGTTCACATCAGCTGTCCATTGTATGGCCATTAATAGGAAAATCGGTATCATTTCTCAGTTTGAAATTTTAGTTCTGCCCTTCTAAAAATGGACCTCAAGAAGATTCGGATGCTCTGGATTGAATTATTTCTATGATACATGTATAGAATATCATGGTCAGCCAGCCCATCAATTGCATGCTCAGCAGCCTATCATACGAGTACATGAAAGCCCGTATAGTCCTAATTCTTTATGAAATTAAATAGATAAATGGGAAACCTTGCGTGCCTTTCGTAGGTGCTAACTCTCTCTTACGCGGTAAAAGGAGTTAACATGCACGAAATCCACCCCGTCCATCAGGTACACCACCCTTTTTTGGCCTTGATCCCAGAAATCATGGTGATTCAGCATTCACGCAGTTTAAATTACATAAAAATCTCTAAATTATTTTGGTATGGCCCACCTGAGTTCTGTAATACATTTGTTTTGGGTGATACTTTCATCTTGATGAGAAAAATCAGATGAATGGATTGGATAGCATATAAACAACACGGTGGACCCTACACAATTGATGGCGGATATCCCATCCCGATTTTTTCTAATGATGTGGATAACTTGAGCCTTTATTCATCAATAATTTTGGTTTCCAGGATTAATTGCATATATAGTACCTGATGGATGGAGTGGATCATGTGAAAGTTACACCCACGTGGCGCTCAGTTAGCGGGAGGTACCTACGCATGTGCGCCAGCGCCGTTATAAAAAGGGTGGGAGAGATTGGATAGAAACAACGAATGGCTTTCTACGTGAAATCCTTTCAAATGTCCTCTGTCTTCTTCGTCACGATCTTTCTTGTGTCCTTCACAAGGGCTGCATCGCCTCCGGTGGTGGGCCCCACTGAGAATTCGACCATGACCGTCCATGTGGGTGTGATTTTGGATTTTGGGTCGACGGTCGGGATGGTTAGAAAGACCTGCATCGCTATGGCAATTGATGATCTCAATGCAATTCCTGGCCGTCGGATACGGTTGGTCGTCCATTGGCGGGATTCCCATGGAAGTGAAACAGGAGCTGCATCTGCCGGTAAGTTCGTCGCATAGAAAAGTACATTAGCTTCTTTTTTTTTTTTCCCCTTTGGATCCATTAATCTCAACCATTCATCTAGTGAACCATGACGTAGATGACCAACTGCACAAAAAATATATTGAAATTCTACTTGGGGAGTTAGTTGATACTCTAACTGCTCATGACGCTTGATAGTGAAGAACCTAGAAATGGTAAACGTGGCAAATACTAATCCAAACTAAACCGACCAAAGTTTAGAAGATATGGAAATTTGTCTTTTGAAATTGAGGCTATTGGATTTTTCATTTCTACCGGTCTAATAAATGTCCAACAATCTAATAATTTTAATTTTTATTTTTTTAAATAAAACAATTTTTTTTTTAAATAAAAAAAATAATCCAACAATCTCATTATTAGATAACTGGATAAGAGTATTTTTTTGGTTGATTACACAACTTAGCTGTATCCATAATTTAGACTTTTTATTATTTATTTATTCTACGCACGCACTTACACCCCACACACACCGTTGCACTCACGCCGTACGATGGAATTTCACCACAATAGGTATTCAAACCCATGGGGGGATTAGGGTTCGTTTTCTCTCTTTTGGGTTCCTAGGGTTATCGTGTCCCCGATGGCGTAAGGTAGCAGATCGAGCAGCGTTGTGAAGTGGTTTTATGGTCAGAAGGGCTTTGGCTTCATAACGCCGAACGACAGTGAGGAAGATCTGTTCATCCATCAGTCCTCTATCAAATCTGACGGCTACCACAGCCTCGTTGAGGGGGAAGCCGTCGAGTTTGAGATCGAGCAGGGCGATGATGGATGAACCAAGGTCGTTGATGTGAGTGGGCCCAATGGATCCTCTATGCAAGGAGACCGGAGGGGTGGAGGAGACGGCCGCAGCGGCGGAGGCCGGGGAGGTGGGTACGGGTTTGGAGGTGGTGGGGGGTATGTCTTCAACGGCGGTGGAGGAAGAGGTAGACATGGTGGGAGGAACGGCGGTGGTGGTAGCGGGTACGGTGGTGGCTACGGCGGCAGTGGCGGAGGCGGAACTTGTTACAATTGTGGTGAGCCGGGCCATATGGCAAAGGACTATTATCAGGGTAGCGATGGCGGTGGAAGGAGTGGCGGCAGCGGTGGCGGGAGGTACAAAGGTGGCGGTTGTGGATCGTGTTATAACTGCGGGGAGCAGGGACATTTTGCTAGTGAGTGCCCTAGCGGCTTAATGAAATGAAGTGGGTAGTTTTTTCTCTCTCTCTCTCTCTCTCTCTCTCTCTCTCTCTCTCTTTTTAGCTCTTTTTTTCTGGGTTCCCATCGGATATTTTGAATTGGGTTTTGGTTTTTTGGGTTGTTAGTAGTGGGAATCTGCTCGTTGATGGAGGTGGGTCCAGTTTTTCTCATTTTCTTTTTCTGCTGATATGTGTTTTTTGGACTTGTTTTTGGAGCAATCGTGCTTTGATGTGGAGGGAAGGAAAGGTTTTTTTTGTTTAGAAATTGAAATCCGTTCTCTCTCTCTCTCTCTCTCTATCTCTCTCCTTATATACATACATGGTTTTATTAATGGATTAGGGTTTTCTCTGGCAAAAAAAAAAAAGGTATTCAAACCCGTGATCTCATGTTGAAACTTTGTTAATGGCATCGATATCTGCTCAATGACATCGAGTGCTCTGTTGGTGACATCGACAGACCCTATTGATTATGGATTTAAAACATCAATAACAATTTTCAACATGTCTTCAATCTTCAATCTTCATATCTCGTTTTCATCATTTCTAATTCCGCCTTTCATCATAGCTCCACCATCGCTTCTCGTGCATACTCCGTCTTCCATTTACGCCTTTACCAAGCTCAGAGAAGTTGCATAGAACTTGAACTTCTATGCGGGAACCATTGTAGTAAGCATGTCAGTTGAATTCATGCTCATGTGAATCTTTTCTATGGTCATGCCTCCTTCCTCAAATACTTGTTGGATAAAATAGTAATACACATCAATATGTTTAGTATGTGAATGATAAATGTAATTTTTAGCTAAATTGATCATGCTCTCACTATCATAATTGACTTTTTTTTTTGGATTTAAAACTATTATAAAATTCTTAAAAAGTCCTATTCACCCCCCTTTAGGACATATTGGCATATTTTTACTTCAACTAAAGCGGTCTTTACCGCAATTTCAAGGATGTGTTTTCTTTCCTGCAATAAACTCATTGACGGATCCATTAACCTCAATCAAGCTGCAACCTAGTTTTTTCTCGAGTCCTCGGTCCTCCATCATCTTTCGTAATTTTCTGGCATCACCATATTTTCCAGCAGCCGCATATAAATTTGATTGTAGTACGTAGGTACCAATGTGTTGTTCCAATTGTAAGAGATGTTCAGCCGCAACCTCTGCCAATCTTATTTCTCCATGGTTCCAAGAAGCACTTAGCAATGCCCACCAAGCAACTGCTTGTTCTTAGGGACTACTTGATACAGGTATTCTTTAAATGATTTTCATCACCTCTTCAAAAAGACCAGCTCAACCAAGCAAGTCAACCACACACCCATAATGCTCTCCTTTGGGCTCAACCTCATACACAACACTCATTCGGATAAACTCCTGCAACCCTTCATTCACCATGCCCGAGTGACTACAAGCCGTAAAAATGGCAATGAATGTGACATCATCAGGGCTGAATCCATCCTCCTTCATTACTGAAAGCAGCTTAAATGCACCCTCTGCATCCCCATATGTTGCCAAACCAGAAATCATCACATTCCAGCAGACAACATCTTTCTCCAGAATTTCATCAAACACCCTCTTAGCTAAATCCAAACTCCCGCATTTTAGGTACATATCCATAAGAGCAGTACCTAACCGAACACCAAATGACAACTGTGTTCGACACAAGTATCTGTGTACCCAAATCCCAAGATCAAAAGCTCCTAATTGAGCACAAGCAGAAAGAACACTCACTAGAACACCCTCATCACCATGCAAATTTTCCAACTGCATCAACCGAAACATCCGCAATCCCTCCTTAAAGCAATTATTCTGCACGTACCCAGAAATCATGGCACCCCATATTCCTCTATCTTTCAGAGGGGCTTCATCGAACAACAAACGTGCAATCTCCACATCGCCCACCTTCGAATAGCCCGGGGTCATGACCGTCCAAGAAACTTCATCTCTCTAAAGCATACCATCAAACACCTTCCTTGCATTCTCAATATCATCACAACAAACATACATTTTGATCAAAGAATTCGAAATAAAGACGTCACAGCTGAGTCCAAATTTCAAAGCATGGGCATGGATCTGTTCACCGATCTTGCTGACTTGCAAGATGGCGCGGGATTTCAGCACGTAAGGAAGGGTATAGTGGTCGGGAAATTGATCCTCTCGCAGCATTCCAGTGTAGACTTAGATGGACTCGGTGAATTGATTATGGAGTGAGAGGGCTTTGATCATGGTGTTACGGATGCAGAGGGATGGCCGATTGAGACGGTAGAAGAGGAGGCGTGCGTGGCTTAGGCTTCCATGGTTTGGGTCTGAGCAAAAGGTGACGAGCTTGCTAAGGGCGAAGCCGTCATTAGCAAGGCTGCTGTGATTATCTGTGCATGGGTTTGCTTCAGCTGTTTCAGGTTCTTGCATTTCTCCAACACTCTAAGACTTGCTCGACTGTTGCTGTCGGACATGATGCGGGAATAAATTCAAATTTTGAGTTTGTATGAAAGCGGCTGGGGACGCGGATTGCTTGCTAACACTGTAAGTAGCGATGACTATGCTTTGTGGCCCCACCATGCATGATGTATGTGTTTTATCCACGCCATCCGTCCATTCTCGATGTCGAACCAAATCTCAGGTGGACCGCACCACAAGAAGTAGTGGTACTATTAAAAAATTTACTAGGGCTATCATAATTGACTCGAACGACATCTTGCTGAAGTCCGAACTGATTTATGATCCCTCTCAACCAAATACCTTCCTTGAATTAGGGCTGAAAGTTAGGCGTGTTCAATCCGACCAACTCAACATTGGGTTAGGCTTGGGCATGATGGATTGGGTTTGGTCTCGGGCTTGAGCCATGCAAACACCAACCCGATAAAACTTGGGTTGAGCTTGGGTTGGGGTCTCGAGTTGCTCGACCCAACCCAAACCCGATCAATATATAAATTCCTTATAAATTAATTATAATTGAGTGCGGATCGTCTGTGTTGAAGGCACAGGAAATTCCAATGCCATCGGGTTTCATTGGTTCACGTCATTTCCAATTACTCAAGCAAGCAAGATACGCCTGATTTCTCTCTCCCAAATAGATTGCTTGATACACAATACAACTTTTAAAGGAGTATTTATCCCATATTTTAACTTGTTTATTTAGAAAAAAAATTAACTTCTTTACTATAAATAACTACATATATAATTAATAAGTACAAAAAATAAGACGTGCATTGAAAATATAATAGACTAATGTAATAATGAAAATATTAGCATATATCTGCCCAACCAACCCAACCGAGCTCACTTGGGTTGGGCTTGGGTTGAGAATTCTCAACCCAAGATTGGGTTGGGTTGGGTTAGGGTTGAGGTATAGGAACCTTAGGTTGGGCTACGTTGAGCACCAACTCGACCCAACTCACCTGACTTTCAGCCCTACCTTGAATGTTTTTGTCACCGTCATCTACTCAGCTTCGATTGTAGAAAGAGTCATCACAGACTGAAGCTTTAACATCTAACTAATCACTCCACCTGCTAGCATAAACGAGTAACCTCAAGTTGAAGTTTTATTATCTACACTGTCGGTATAATCAGAATCCACATAGCCTATTAACTTATCATCTGATTTTTTAAATGATAAGATGTAGTTGTGTGTACCTCGAATATATCGAAGTATATATTTCACAGTCTCCCAATGTTACTTGCAAGGGTATGACATGTATCTACTAAGAACACCCACTGGGTGTGACTTATCTAGTCTAATATAGACCATGACATATATTAAGTTGTCAATTACGCTCGAATAAGGCACGCGAGATATATCCTACTTTTCTTTATTAGTTTTAAAACAATGTTCAGAAGAAAGTTTAAAATGAGCCCTGTGGGGAATAATAATCGACTTTCCATTGTCCATCCCATACTTCATCAATAATTCTCATGGTATTCTTCTTGAGATAACCAAACCTTGCTTCTTTTCATGTGTCTATATATGTCAATTCCAAGAACCCTCTTTATAGCCTTTAGATCTTTCATCTTGAATGTCCTTGATAACTGAGTCTTTGGTATGTTAATCTCAAATATGCTATAACTGGCAATAAGCATGTCATCAACATACAATACTAAGATAATGAATTTCTCGTCACTCAGTATCATGTAATAGACAAAATGATCATACTCACTCCTGGTAAACCTCTGACTCTTTTTTTTTTTTTACACATGCACACATACCCCACACACTCATGCTAGTGGAATTTCACCACCAATGGATACTCAAACCCTTGACTGGGTGGTAAACCTTTGCTCACATGAAATAATTAAACTTTTTATACCACTGCCTAGGCAATTGTTTCAGGCCATATAACAACCTCTTTAACCTACAAAACTTGTTATTTAGCCCTTATATTTTCTAACCTTATGGTTGCTTCATATAAATCTGCTCATCCAATGCCTTATAAAAAGGAAGTCTTCACATCCATATGCTTGCTCGAGATCATATTAGGTAACCAGTGCCAACACAAATATGATAGATACTTGCTTCACAACTGGCATGAATATCTCAGTGAAGTTGACACTTTATCTTTGAGCATATCTACCTTTGCTACCAACCTTACCTTGTACCTATCTTTCTTCTTCTTAAAGATTCACTTGCACTCGATTGCTTTATAGCCAATGGGAAGCTTCACCAACTCTCATGTATCATTTTTATAAAAGAAGTCTACCTCATCATTCATTGCTGCTTTTCACTTTTCAGCATCTGACTCCTTAAAAGCCTCCTGAATAGTAAACAGATCCCCATCATCTGTAATGATATTAAATGTAAAATTTGAGTCATCCCTCTATCTCTCTGGTAACTTGCGATCCCTCGACAGATTCATTCTCACGTGCGGCTACTCCACCTGCTCTTGCACCTATGCTTACGTCTTTATATTAGCCCGTGTCTCATCTCTATATAGTTGGACATCTACAATCAACTTTTTCGCTTCATTGTCCTCATTTTTACAAAATAAGGATCCTTCGTCGAAGATGACATCCCAACTAAGGATAATTTTTCGCATGACCCGGTCATACAGCATGTACCTCTTCGTACCATTACCATAGCTGACAAAATTATCTTTTTAACTATTTGATCTAGTATATCTCTCTCTCAACTGATGGTGCACTCAGTCCCAAGTAGTCTACATACTGACCACTCTACACTTCCATAGTGAATCTATACCCAAGCACCTCGATTGCTCTCAAAAATATCAAGCGCTTTCTCAAATCAAGAACATGTCTCACTTTAGTCAAGATACGCTCCATACCATCAAACATCTTGATGCGCTCTAATCCAACACCCACTAATTTACAGGCATTATCATTGCCCATAAATACCTGGCCACCATCGTACTCACTATAACTAGTGAACTAACTCCAACGAGGGGTCATATGGTACGAAACCCCCATATTCAAAATTCATTCTTCATCCAAGAACCTGAATTTCGATGTGGCGAGCATGTCATTGCCATTCACTTCCTCACTAGATTCCGTAATGTTAGCCTCTCTGGAAGACCTTTCTAAATTATCCTTTCTCGACTTGGGATTCTGACAATCCTTCATGTGCATGGTCATCCCATAATTCCAACACTTTAATTTTCCTTTTCCCTTACTCTTGGATTTTGACCTCGATTGTGAAGATCTACTGTCCTGCTCAGAATTTCGCCCCCTCATAACCAATGCATCTATAGTAGCACCCACGTCATTGTTTTAATTTCTCATCGCTTTCTACTGAAGGGTTGAAATAACGGTCTCGATGCTAATGGTAGTTCTACCGGTATACAATGAGTCCTTAAACGACTCATACGAAGCCAGGAGAGAATTCAATAGAATGCATGTTTGATCCTCTTCTTTCATCATTTTCTCCACATTTAATAATTTGCAAATTAATCTATTAAAGTTACTAATGTGGGCCTCTACATCGGCCCCCCTGCCATCTTCAGATTGAACAACTTAAGTTTCAAGTATAAACGATTCTCAAGAGATTTCTTTGCATAGATATTCTTTAATTTCGCCCATGTGCTGCAGTTTTATCTCTCATAACATTATAGAGGACCTTGTCTATTAAGCACAGTTGAATAAAGGTTCTTGCTTTCATATCTATCTTGTTCCATATTTATCTTCATTCATATAATCCAGTCGCTTTTTAAGGAGGACATAATCTAAACCTTGCTGAACTAAGACGCCAGTAATCTTGACCTTCTATAGTTCAAAATTGTATTTGCCATAATATTTTTCAATACCAAACCTCGGATTAGATGCCATTAATACATTTCTTTCATATTCAATCTACTTCCCAACATTATCTCTGATACCACTTGTTGGGGAGCTGGGGAAGAACACAAATATCAATTAAGCAAAGTACTACCAATCATACAACCAAGTCCAAACACAAACAATCGGAATTTTATATAGAAAAACCATTACTAGAACAAAAAAAAAATGAAAATCAAAAATGAAAAAAAATCATACAAAGTGATGAGTAATGCACTATAAAAGCAGATATTACAAGATATAGAGAGAACTGATCTAAACAAGCCTGAAATCTACTCCACAACTCCAAGTTATGCCCTTGAAACCCTTAAGAACGAATTTAATTAAAAAGCATAAAATCCTCTTTTTCTCCCAAATCCTGATTACACCCTATATATAACCCCATATCATATCACAATCGAAATAGGAAATAAATCCCGCACTTACACAATTCTACACGTGTGCTCAATATCACCTTCTATGAGACTTCAATGGCGTCGATGATCTGTTGATGGCATCGAACAACTTCAATGACATCGAGTAAAACATCTAAACATTCTAGCGATAAAACATGAATTTTTTGAATTTTTTAGACAGCATCGACATCTGCTCGATGGCATCGACTGGTCCGTCAATGGCATCGACAGACCCTATTGATTACAGATTTAAGACATAGACAACAAAAATTACTTAACTCTCAATAAAGATAGTAAGGCTCTCACAAATACGAAGCTTGTAGGAAAAATTCTTGAATGTCCTCTTTTATAAAATAATTATTACCTATACAGAGAGAAACAAAATTGAATAAACTTATTGCATTAAATGCAGTTTGAATGTTGGCAATAAATGTCAATAAATGCATTTCAATGTTGGAGAGTTTTTCCATTGTGATTATGACTGTTGGTATCTTTAAAGCTACACCTAAGTATGATACGATGTTTCTTGGTGTAATAAGGGTTGTATCAATCTCATTCCTATAAAAGGAACTCATCATTTAGTTTGTCTTGGTAATTCTTTCCCACATTCTTCCATCGGGATCATGCAATTAACTCATCATCATTGATCCAATATCTTCGTGTTGGGGATTGTTCTTCTACTGGACAAGATATTTAATGTAGGTAACTTGCCTTTATACCCATGAATTGACGGTAGAATGTTGCTAGGCCATGGAAGTATCACACTTTAGTAACCAATTTTAGAGTTAGCCACTCCATATATACTTGCTTTAAGCTTCTTTGCATCTACTTTGATGTCTAGGGATAAGACAACATATCATGAAAGATTATATTTAATTTTAACCATGAATTAGTATATCTTGAGATTGGCATATACCTTCTCTTCATGCAAAACACATAGCCAATGGTCTTTCGATACTCGAGGAGTGGTCAAAACTTTATAAATAACAAGACTTTTACTTTCATTCGGTTTGGTCATTTCATGAAGTATTTCACGAGCATCTTTCTCACAAGTTGGGTCGTCATCATTAAATTCCATGTGGTCTTTGTTCATTTTACCGTCATTTGGTTTGGTCATTTCATAAAACACTTCATGGGCATTTTCATCATAAATCAGCTCATCATCATTAAATTTCATGTGATATATGTTCACTTCACATTTATTTGGTTCAGTCATTTCATCAAATACTTTATGGGCATCTTCGTTAAAAATCGAGATACTTGTATAGGCTTATGGGGGAAGTGTTCGCAAAACCTTCACCATCATGCATTTTTTAATTATTGTTCGCATGCCTCAATTTTTTTCAATTTCTTTAAGGAGGTGAATATCTTGAATTAAAGTCATTCGTTCAATATGGTTTCCTCTTTAACTTGCCATAAGAAATCAAGCCTGATTCAAGAACTTAACTTTCTATGATACCAAATGATGTATAATCCAAAGATGTGCAACAAAGAAAAGAAAAGAAGAATTTTATTGCTATAATTTGGATAAAAAATATTTAACATAGTTAGGTAATAAGAGAAATATATATATATATATATATATATATATATATATATATATATATATATATATATATATATATATATATATATATATATATATATATAGCTTGGGGAGTTGCTCACCCAAGGGGATAGGGAATCATTAACCCAATAAGAGATGAATCACTCAACTCTTAATGGAAATAAAAAGGCTCTCACAAATACAAAGCTTATAGAAAAAATAATAATAATAATAATCATAAAAAATCTATAATGTTGTTTGTCATAGAATGACTACTATCCATAAAGAGGAAAAAATTGCTTCAAGTGCTGGATAGAGTATACCCAAATACATGCTGTTTTGGAAGTTGAAGATTATAAAAAAGAGCTGGATGGAATTTCGCCAAAGCCAGTGCTGGAGGGCACAAAGGAGTGGGTTGAACGGAAATTCGGTAATCAGAAGGAGGGTGGAAGCAATAGTGACAGAGAACACTAGCGATAGAATTTTGCATCCCCACACCGCCCATCAGATGTTTGTACAAATGTCGAAGTGAACCGTGAATGCAACCAAGCACCTATTTGTAGACAAGTAGGTGAGGAAATTGAACCAATGCCACTAGATAAAGTTACGAGAGATAAATCATTAGAACTCCAAGATGCTAGCATGGATCATGCTCTCAGAACAAGCAATATCCTACAGAGTCCATCATAATGTCAGCTACTGCCAAACCATAAAAATTGCAATGATTAGGAAGCGTTTTTCTCTACAGAATCAGAAGAACAACTATAGGCAGGAGTCCTTCCTAATGTAATTAGAGATTTCAAGGATCCGGAGGAAGCAATACCACACAGACGCAGTATCCGATCTAAATTAGCGGACTGCAGCACACCAAAAAGGCCGTTGGATAGTGTAGGCCAGAAAAGCAATCAGCAAATAACAGGAGGACATCCCATCGTGTTGGAGGATGTCCCTAAGGAGCTGGAGGTTTTTTCCTCACCAATTGCATGAGCCCTTTTGTCGAAGCAATAAGGCTCGTCTCAGCATGATCTGATCCAGAGGCAGCAGACCTCACCAGTTACGAGAACAAGGCTAGAAGTCGACTTATCGCCATTTTGCGCATCCATCTGCAGCCCAGTTACAGAGTTATTGATCCTGAAAATGGTCTATTGGCCTCTCCAGTTGTCCAGCAAGATCAACTAGCGAACACAGGTACTGTGAGGCAACAACCAGATGAAGAGATTTTGAGCTGGCAGTCAGTGCAACAAGTTGGGGAAACGAATGGCAGTCAGAAGAAAATAGGGGAACTCAGCAGTAGGGAAATTTTTGTTAACTGCCAGCACGAGAAATCAGAGATGATGAAACTTAGAAGACTTAGAATCCTGTACTCCAAGGGAGACTGGGAATCTAGGCTACGAAGACTCAAGAGAAGGGCAGTAAATTCAAGAAGTGTAATAAATGGATAATGATCGATCCTGAATTAAGAATCTCATTGGTTTTCTCCCCTGTTTTATTATTTGGGAAATGTGGATCGGGCGTAATGCTGCCTGTTTTTAGGGTCACAACATGTCTGCCATGGGTATCATTTTCAAGGTTTTTCGTTGGCTTAGGGAGCAAGGCTCCCTGATTCAGGCCCCGGATTGCTCCTCCATGGCTGAAAGCTCAATCTCTCAGATTATTGGTCTTTCTCCTCCTCAATTCACCCCTGTCACCAGGACCGCTGTTGTCAAATGGGCGAAACCCCCGATCCTTGGTTGAAGCTTAACACCGATGGCTCCTCGAGAGGGAACCCTGGTGAGAGTGGAGGAGGAGGAGTTTGTAAGGACCATCTTGGCCATCTCGTCTTTGCTTTCCATAGATATTACGGGTCCTCTTCCAATAATCGTGCTGAAGCTAGGGCCATTTTGGATGGCCTCAATATCTGTTCTAACCTGGGCCTTGCGAACATTATTCTTGAGACGGATTCTAAGGTCATTATGGATGTATTGCAGGACTCTACTTCATCCAATCTTTGGAATATCTTGTATATTTTGGGGAAGATCAAAGCCAAGGCTAGGGGCCTTAATCTGGTGATCAGACACACATTTAGAGAAGGGAATGTGGTCGCTGATGCGCTGGCAAGGGTAGCTAGCGAGGGCCACCTAGACAGAATTTTCTTTAACCATTCCCATCTTTCGAGGTTAGCCAGAGGGGTTTTCCTTTTGGACAATGCAGGGGTGGGAGCTTTGAGACACATCTGATGATTGCCCCTTCCTCCTGTCATGCCTTCTTTTTGTGCAGTTTTTGTTTTTGGTATATGATAGGTGTGGCAGCCTCTCTTTTTGTTGGGCCCACCTGAAATCTGTAATTTTCTTTCCAGTGAAATACATATACAAGTCTTTTCTTTAAAAAATAAAAATAAAAATAAATGGATAAGACCCTAGTGTGGAATGTCCAAGGTATAGGAAACAAGCAAACAATCAGGACTTGTAAACATCTCATTAGAGAGCATAACCCGTGGGTGGTGACTATCCTTGAGCCGATGCTCAGGGATGAGAAGGGAGTGGGAGTAGGCCTAGCTTTGGACTACCACAACTCCTATTCAAATTATGATTTAGGTGGTAAAATATGGTTTTTTTTTCCAGAAGACACATCATTTTCTCAGTGGTTAAATCTACAAATTAGTTAATAATAGTTAAGATTCCTGTGCAGATCAATCAACAAAGTATCCATATCTCCTTTGTCTACGCCAGTTGCATCAGGAATGTCAGAAGGGATCTGTGGGCTGATTTATCTGTAACCTCCTCCTCAATGCAAGGTCCATGGGTGGTCTGTGGTGACTTTAATGCGATTGTAGAAGTTTCCGAAAGAAGAAGTCGTCGTGTCCCAGATAGGATAAGTTCGGCTGATTTCTCGGCGGTGATAAATTCAGCTTGTCTGCTGGACGTTGGTTACAAGGGTAGTAGGTTCACTTGGAGTAACAATCAGGCTAGGATGAGTCGTGTTTGGGTGTGTTTGGATAGAGTGTTGTCGAACTCTTTTTGGACATTTACCTTCCCCTCTTTCCAGGTGCACCACTTACTGGGAATATCCTCAGATCATGCCTCGCTCCTCCTTCTTTGCCCGCAACAACTATTCAGCGGTTCGAAGCCTTTCAAGTTTCAACAAATGTGGATCCAAGATGACTCCTTTATGCCTTTAATCAGATCGGCATGGGCCCAGGTTGAATCTAACCATCCTATTTTCAATGTGTTAGTTAAGCTAAAATCTGTAAAACTGGCTTTGAAAATTTGGAACAAAGAATGCTTTGGGAACATATTCTCTCAGGTAAAGTTAGCTGAGGAGGCGCTAGTGGCTACTGAACTGGATATGAAACAATCTGTCATTGGTATTGCTGTCCGAGACAAAGAGCGTCAAAAAAGGCTGGCCGAGGCGGTCGAAAACCTGCATAAGGAGTTGTGTCTGGAAATTTTCTGGAAGCAGAAATCCAGGATTAGCTGGCTACAAGAAGGTGATCGTAATACAAAATTTTTTCATGCGGCGGCATCGGCAAGACATAGAAAAGTGGGCATTCATAGCATAGTGTTGGATTCTGGTTAGACCATTATAGAGCAAGCACAGATTAGAGACGCCGCTGTCTCTCATTTCTCGCAACAATTTTTGGGAGGAACATCTTCTACATCTTCAATCATTCTGGACGTCATCCCGTCCCTTGTCTCCTAGGAAATAAATGACATGCTGTTAGCCCCTCTGGCCGAAATCTAGTCAGCGGTTAAGGCCATTCCTGTTGATGGGGCTTCGGGCCCAGATGGTTTTTCAAATGCATTTTTCTCGAGTTGCTAGGATGTAGTAGGGCAGGATTTACTCTAGGTTGCAATCTTTCTTTTTCCAAGGCAGAAATCTGCTTAGGGCAATTACTTCATCCCTCATCTGTCTAATTCTGAAAACTGCATCCCCATCTAGGTTCTCTGATTTTCGACTGATTAGCCTATGTAACTTCTTATATAAGATCCTGGCTAGTGTTATTGCAGCTAGACTTGGCCAGGTGCTCCCTTCCATTATCTCGCCTAAGCAAGGGGCCTTCATACAAGGTAGACCTATCTCGGAAAGCATAGCGCTGGCATAGGAGATCTTCAAAGATAATAGGAAAGTGCGAGGCAACAATATGGTTCTGAAGCTGGACATGGAGAAGGCCTATGACAGGGTGGAGTGGGCTTTCCTCAAGTAAGTATTGCAGCGTTTCGAGTTCAGTTCCAAATGGATTCATATGGTTGAAGGCTGTTGGGCTAATGTTTGGTTCTCAATTCTAATTAATGGAGTGGCTGCGGGCTATTTTAAGTCTTCTAGGAGACATCGGCATGGAGATCCACTCTCACCAAGTTTGTTTATTATTGCAGCTGAAGTTCTTAGTAGGGGCCTAAGGAATTTGGTGGAGCAGGGCATCTGCCAGCCTTACAAGGTAGCTCATCGATGCCATCTGGTCTTGCACCTTCTTTATGCCGACGACACCCTCATTTTTCTGAATGGAGGCAAACGATCCCTTCAGAAGATGAGAGATTTCCTTGTGGAATTCCAAGTTGTCTCGGGTCAAGCTATCAACCTCCACAAGAGCTCTTTCTTCGCCTCTTCCAAGCTCCTGGCGTCAAGAGTTAGAGAGATTGAGTCCTTTCTTGGAATCACCAAGTCTAATTCTCATCTTGTGTACCTAGGGGTTCCAATGGTGGTAGGTAGAATTAAAGCAGGTAACTTTCAACCCCTGGTAGATAAAATTGCTGGTCGTATTAGCAGGTGGCAGGCCAGATGTTTAACTCAGGTGGGCAGGCTGATTTTGGTGAATCACGTTCTTGGTAGCATTCCAATTCACACTTTAGTAGCCTCACACCTCCTGGCCCAAGTTGTGTCAAAAATATTTTGTTGACTTCCTATGGGGTTGGTCTGATGGCAAAAAGAAGCTGCACTGGCACAGTTGGTTTGACGTGACTAGAACCAAGTTGGAAGGTGGTCTCGATGTTCAGAGGTTGACGGAAGCTGTGAAAGCCTTCCGTATTAAAATGGCTTGGGACATCCGTTTCAAGGGAGAAAAGAACCTTTGGGGTGTGTTCATGGCGTCCAAGTATGACATTGACATGGTGTCCCCTCCCCTTCCGCGGCATTCCCTTGCTCCATCTCTACTATGGAAGCGAGTTAGTGAGATGTTCCCTTTTCTAGAAACCGCTGTGCAATGGAATCTGGGTTCCGGTTGCTGCAATCTCTGGGAGATAAATTGGAAGGGCCTAGGCCCTCTTCAAAACCTGGTTTCGACTCCAATCTCGCAGCTCTCAGGTCTATGCAAGTCTAGCATTTCTTAGGTGTGAACGGCCCTCACCCGCCCTCTGTGGTATTTCTATTTCTCCCCAAAAATATCATTGATTTTATTTTTCAACAGGGCTATTGTCTGGGGAACAGGCCTGAGGTCCTGGTCTGGCCGTTCACTCTATCAGGGTCCTTCTCTATTAGCTCGGCTTGGAGAGCTAGCAGAACTTTAAGTGAGAATAAACGCTGGGCGCAGTGGGTGTGGCATGTTCATATGCCTCTAAAGATCTCTACTTTCCTTTGGAAAGTTCTTAACAGAGCCTTGTTGGTAGACTCTGCTATCCAGAATTGGGGCGTTCATCTAGCGTCGAGATGCAATTGTTGTAGTCGAAGTGCAACGGGGGGGATCATTGGTGGAAACAATCCACCACTTGCTCGTGGATATTCAGATGGCAGCGGCTGCGTGGCACAGCCTGGGAAATCAGTTTGGGATAAGTATTCTTCCTTCTCTGTCTGTTTTAGCTAGACTGTCTTGGTGGTGGAGTGCCAATTCTTGCTACAGTAACGCAAAATTGGCCTGTAAGCTCGCCCCTGGCTGTTTATTGTGGAAGCTATGGAAAGTGCGTAATGCGGCATGTTTTAAGAGAAACGAAGCGATGCTAACCTCGCTAATGAGGCGTGTCCAATGGTGGGTGTCCAATATTCAAGGTACCACGAGCATTGGGCAGCAATCTCAGTCGTCAAACCTCTCTATACATTAGCAGAGGAGGACGGCGGAGGCGATCTTCACTGTCAGGACCAACTTCTTCAATTTTGCTGAGGTTGTCAAGTAGATTACTCCTTGCTAGAACTGGGTCAAAGTAAACATCGATGGTTCTTTTAGAATGAACCCAGGGTCGGCGGGTGGAGGAGGAGCTTTAGAGGAGACATGGGCCAATTCATTTTTTACTTTTTGCTCAGGCTATGGTATGGGATTCAACTCCTATGCTGAATTTCGGGTAGTATATGATGGATTAGACATGTGTTTATCAAGAGGTTTCAATCGGGTTATTGTAGAATCTGATTCTTGCAAATTGTTAAAGTGCTAAATGGTCAAAGCCAATCGGGCTGGAAGTCAAGTTTCTGGTTAAAGTGAATCAAGAATTTGAAGAGTAGAGGTCAAATTGAGTTTGCTCACATCTTTAGGGAGGGAAACGCACTAGCAGATGCTTTGGCCCGCCTCACTAGCAAATCTCGGTTCATGTCCTCCTTTGACTAGCTTGCCGATCTCCTAGCTCAGATCCAAGTTCTTCTTTTCCTTGATAAGTTGGGGCTGGGGGCGATCAGAGAGGTTTAGAGTAGCAATTGTTTTCGATTTGATTTGTTCGTCAATTTTCCAGTCGGGTCAGTTTTTTCCTTGTATGGTTTTTATTAGATATGATAGGCTTCCCCATGTCCTTTTTCTCCTGGGAAACCACGAAAGCAGTCTTCTGTATTTTTCATGAATTCCAATGAATCATCCTTTTGAAATATATATATATATATATATATATATAGAGAGAGAGAGAGAGAGAGAGAGAGAGAGAGAGGAAAAAAACTAAAACTCATTTTTCATGAATTCCAATGAATCATCCTTTTGAAATATATATATATATATATATATATATATATATATATGGAGAGAGAGAGAGAGAGGAAAAAAACTAAAACTCATTGCATTAAATGCATGTAAATGCTTGCAATAAATGCCAATAAGTTAATGTAGCTTGAATGATGGAGAGAGTTTCTCTCTTATGATTATGACAGGTGATATCTTCAAAACCACGTTTGAGTATGATATGATATTTCTTAATATACCAGGGCTCTATCATGTGAGAATAATTCTTTTTTTTTATTATTGATCTCATTCTAAAGCACAAAGAAACTTGTACATATTCAAAAGAGTTTTGTATAACAAAATTACTTGCAAGAGAGAGTAGAAGCTGTCTGATACAAAATTACTTACATAAGAGGAGAAGTTATGTACACCACATTTATTTACAAGGAAGAGGAAAGACTTAATCACACAAATATCATAATTTGAGAATAATCTTGAACACTCCCCCTCAATTGGGGGTCGAGATATCGACGACACCCTACTTGAGCAATGACTTCAAAACCTTAATTTTCTAACAGTTTTTATGAGGTAATCGGAAAGTTTTTGGGTATATGATATCCGGGGCCTGACCTCCATTTCTGCTCATCGTGGCCTCGTCTGAATGACTGTACAATCGCCTTCATCAATACAATACTGGTGGCAACTGTCCACCTTTCTTTATAAAATAAAATAAAATAAAATAAAATAATTAAAATCCGCAAGTTGGTCGTCAGTTTGAACAAATGGAGTAGAATTCTCCTTAGCTTAAACATTCTCCTTGACAAAAGTGATAATTTATTTCAATGTGATTTATTCTTCTATGAAATGCGAGATTAAACACAATATGAATAGTTTGATTATCACAAAACAAATCAATATAGCTTTCATCATAAAACCCCATGCCCTTGAGCAGAACTTTTATCCAAATAAGTTCACACGTAGTTGATGTCACTGCTTTATACTCTGCTTCTACGCTACATTATAAAACAATACTTTGTTTTTCACTTAACTAGGCTACTACTAACAAAAGTACAAATATTGAATGTAGACCTTCTATTAATTGAAAACATGTCCAATCAAAATCTGATTAACCCGGCCTCAATCTTTAAATTCCTATTAAGTACTGGAGTGTTCTACTCATAACTTCCATATGGATGGATGACGGCCTATACATGAACTGGCTGACCAAAAAAATGACTTGACCAATGTCTAGACGTGTAATGGTGAGATGTATGACTCCAATTAGTTGTTGATATTGCCCAATATTTTTAATAGGCTCTATCATTTAAAAGGAAAAAAAAAAAAAAGAAAAAAAGAAAAAAAGAAAAAAAAAGTGAACATTACAATCGACCAGAGTATCGACTAGCTTTTTTGTCGCCTTAAGCAGATATAAGGCATATTTCAGTTGTGAGAGAATTTCTTTCTTTCTTTCTTTTTTTTTTTTTCTTTTTTTTAAAAAAAAAAAAAAAAAATTTTTAATGAGGTTTCGAATTGTGCTTAGGATCATGCTTTAGTGGTCGAATGGCTTGATCATCATTTTTTTTTTTCCTTTTCGAAAGGACCTTTCCATTGATAAGGATGAAGGCTTTACAGATTGGAGGGGGATCTCAGGCTAACAAAAAAAAAAGCTGAGACCCTGACTGCACAACTCATTCACATTCGGGTAGGCCCAACCCAAGGCAGGCCCACCTATCGTTGCCAGTGATTAATTGATTATAATATCATTAACAGACACAAATAATCATCATTTTTCTAACTCTCTGCTTGATAATATCATATAGTCTGCTCCACTTTGTTCATTTGTAAAACCATTTATGACAAGCTTTTGGTGACTGTTTCCGTAAATTGCCCTGTTTAACAACTACTATATAACACAAATATTTGCAAGAGAGAAGTTGTATGATGCACAACTACCTACATGAGAGGGGAGAATTTGCGTATAACACTACTATTTATAAGGGAGAGAAGAGACCAAATCACACACAAACATCTTAATTCTAGAATGATATTCAACAATCTCATTTTAGCTCTTATATAATTGTTAGTAAACCCATATAACCTTATTTTTAATTTTCTACCAAATAGGGCGTAACATCACGTGGACACCCGTGATATGAACCCCAAAAATTAGATGTTGAATATGATCATTCCTCCCATCAGTCTTAGAAATATCCGCTAACCATCTCCTATTTGTACTTCATTTCTTCGGTTTTGTAGCTCTCAACCTCATAAAAAGTGTTCAAGTGAAAGCGATCATAAGCCCAGACGCATCAGAACTGGCCGACTTATTAGCCAACATGGCAAACCAAGCCCACATCCCCACCTTCTCTTTCTCTGCTGCCATCAGCTCCTCCCACACTCCCGCCAAATCTCCTTACTTCATCACCATGGCCCAAAACGACTCCACTCAGGCAAGAGCCATCGCCGCTGTTATCAAAGCTTATGCATGGAGAGCTGCCATTCTGGTACATGATGACACTCTAAGGAGGATATCGCTGGTACCCGACCTAACCGATGAACTCCAAGCCAACGGAGCCCGTCTACATCGACGGCTTGTGATTCCCTTCGCTGCCAGTGAGGTCATAATCAGGGACACCTTGCACAAATTAGCGGCAATGCGTACACGGATTATCATAGTGCATGTATCATTTCCAATTGGCAGTAGATTCTTCACGCTTGCTCATGAGATGGAGATGATGGAGGACGGGTATGTGTGGGTCATCACATCACGGCTCATGAATCTTTTCGGCTACACGAATTCTTCAGTCATCCCATTGATGCAAGGTGTTTTGGGTGTCAAAACCTACGTTCCCAATTCCTCAGCACTCGATGATTTTAGGGTCCGGTGGAAGCAACGGTTTGAGAAGGAACACCCTAAGATTGAAATATCGGAACTTGAAGTGTATGCATTGTGGGCGTACGATGCAATGCAGGCCATTGCGACGGCAGCCGAGAGGACTAGTTCTGGATTGAATGGAAGCTTCCATTTCGCTCCTTCCAATAGCAACATGGCCACGGATTCAAATCCAGTGGACTTATTTGATTTCGGTGTTTCTCCAATCGGGCCAAAGCTCTTGCAATCAATCATGGGGAACACATTCACGGGCCTAAGCGGTGTAATCCGTTTTGTTGATGGACAGTTTCAGTCTCCCGATTTCAAAATAGTCAATGTGGTGGGAAAGGGGGAGAGAGGAATCGGGTATTGGACACCTGCATCTGGCCTTTCTCGGAGCATGATCATGGATAAAAACTATTCAGCGAATGTGGAAGATCTTGCTGGTGTTATCTGGCCCGGTGGGTCAACGGCTATTCCAAATGGTCAGGTCAAGATGAGTGGATCGACTAAGAGACTGAAGATCGGGGTCCCTAAAAAGAATGGGTTTAGTGAGTTCATGAAGGTGGACTTCGACAAGAAAAATAAGCGGTGGAATCCGACCGGATTTCCTATAGATGTTTTCAATGGGGTGATGAAGACCATGCCTAATAATGTCAACTATGACTTCTTTCCATATGAAAATGGCCATGAAGATGATGCTGGATACTACGACGAAGTCATCTACCAGGTGTATTTGGAGGTGAGTAATGTAACTCAATGCTTCTTAGTTCGTGTTGACCGAGTTCCAACTCAGTCTCTCTATCATGAGTGGCCCTATAGGATCCACATGCAATACTTTTAGTTGGAAGATCCAACCGTCGATCGTCTTACCAGCGCTGAAAATATGATTAGCAGAATTAGGTCACCTTTGTGAAGTGAATTTGCATCGTTGAAAGTTGATATTAATGGGTCACATTCATCTGTACATTTCAATGGTGAGGATGATCACTCAGAGCGAGTTACGGGTTGTTGCCTGTCAACACTAGCAGCGCCCGGAAGATGTTTGGACGGTCATCCGTCCACCACTGCTGTGAATCCCATGGGGCACGGTTTGCTGAGGAAACGGATTGGCTACTCCCCCTGCCACCAGCCAATGGCTGATGGTGTCCGCGGGCCCCACATGATGTATGTGTTTCATCCATTCCGTGCATATATTTTTCCATATCATTTTATGGTATGAGACCAAAGGTATATCCAAATCTCAAGTGGACCACATTACATGAAACAGTGTTGGATGACCATCGACCATTAGAAACCTTTTGGGGGCTATAAAAGTTTTGGATCTGTATGACCTAATAAACAGATTAGATGTTAAATAAACAGTACAGTGGGCCTTAGGAGAATTTTAATTGTGGATATCCAATCAATATTGTTTTCCTGTGGTGTGGTCCACCTGAGATTTTTATCCCTCTAATTTTTCGTTAAAAGCCCTAAAATGATCTATAAAAATGGATGAAACACATACATCATGGTGGGGCCCACGGAGCACCGACCACCAGCCACGGGGCTGCTGGCAGGGGGAGTAGCCAATCCGTTTCCGTTTGCTGATGCCCACGTAGGCAAAAGAAACTCCCTTTTCTATATTATCTTCTGGTTTACGAAGCGGATTGCCTGTCACCCCAGACGCAGAGATATACCTGTACCCGGGGCTGTGTGGGGTCCACAGAGATGTCGGTGACAAATACACTCTGCCCATCTGTTATGAAAGACCTCAATAGGGCAGGATTCTAAAAATCAGGTAGATCAAAAACACAGGTGAGCCATACAAATGAAACAGTGGGAACATACACGTACACCCATTATAACCTTCCTGGAGCTGACCACGATGTTTATATGCCATCCAAACCCTTCCTAGTGTTATTACCACTCAGATAAACTGTAGGCACAAATATCATTCTGATACAAAACTTTTATCACCCATAGGCATTCAATCCCCATTGGTTGGTGTGGTATGGCCTATATGAGTTTTGGATCTACCTGATTTTTGGAATCCTGTCTATCGTGGTCTTGTAAAATAGATGGATGGAGTGGATTTCTTAGAGACATCTTTTTGGACCCCACATGTACGCAGCCCCGGGTCACAGGCAATTGGCTTCCACAATTGATCATCGCAGTTAGAGCTGGGCACGGAACGACTCTGACTCGGCAAACTCAACTCAATCCGAACCAAGTCGGTGAGTCAATTTGAATTGAGTTAACTTCGTATAATCTGAATTCAAACCGAGTTAGACTTCAAGTCACCCAGTAACTTGACCCGAAATCTTACTTGGTACTGACTCGACTCGATCCAAAACTCAACTCTCACACACACACAAATATATATATATATATATATATATATATATATATATATATATATATATAAACTCAAATCTAATGTATCATATATGAGATGCCGTGCGGCTGATGGAGAGGTTGCAATTCTAGCAAGTGAATCTAGGTTTTGAGTTGTGATTTCAGCTCATAGATACGCGCTGCACCCAACTTGACTCGGTACCAACTTGACCAGACTTGCTACCTCTAATCAGGTCGGACTCAGTCCAGATTAGCCTATGCCAGACCCAAACTCTGATCGGGTTAGGCATGCTGGACTCGGTGCTGAGTCGGATCGAATTTGGGTCAGGCCTATTTCACAACTAGATCGAGTCAGGTCAGCCCTAACTCGGTCCGACCCAACTCAATGCCCAGCTCTAATCACAGTAAGTGTTTTGAGTGCACGTGAGAACACAAGATGCTTGCACTTGCATAACAAATTCCAAATTTACCACCTAATACCATCAATGTTCAAACACTCTACATGTTACAGATGCATATGTAACCTACCATCTTAAACTCCCCTAATGTGCCACATATGTTACAGTTCAATATCATTGCTCTCTTTCAAGGTGTTTGGCAAACGGGGAACAAATAAGCTAATGCAAAGAGAAAATGACCTTGATAGGCTATTTAAGACCTGTCATAACCTAAAAGGAAAGCTTACTTGTTATGGCATTACTGCTACTAGATGTCTGGAACACAAAATTGCTTACACCCAAACAGTCAATAGATGTTGTTAAATTACTTTTTCTCAGTCTTTTTTAGATTAGCCATTATTCACATTCTTTTTTCCCTTTTTCTTTTGAGTGGAGCAGAAGTTTGATGCAGTTGTGGGAGATACAACCATCATTGCAAACAGATCAAACTACGTAGAGTTTACCCAACCCTATGTTGAGAGTGATATCGCTATGATTGTGCCTGTAAAACATGAAGATGGGACCAATTGCCCTTGGTGGTTCTTGAAGCCTCTAACAAAGGAAATGTGGTTGACTACAATCGGTCTCTTCTTGTTCAAAGGGATTTTGGTTTGGATTTTCGAACATGATAAAAATCCAGAATTTCAAGGATCATTTCCACAACAAGCTGGGAAGATTATCTCCTTCTGTTTCTCAACGCTGGTTTTCGCAAACCGTAAGTAGCTAAAAGTCAATTACAAGAATTAAAAAAAAAAAAAAAAAAAAACCTGGTTATCTCCTTCTTATAATAAATCAACAAAAAAAGTATGTCTGGATAAATGAAGAGGCTTTCCACGTGCAAGGTGTACACACGTGCCAACATGTCAGTCGTGTACACCTATGCATGCAAAAGGTACCCCCACCGTCAAAATCACATGGGGATGGCTTTTGAATTGTTTGGGCATCATATTTCGTTGAATACCCCTGATTTCTCATCCCCTCTTCTTTCTTTTTCTTTTTGGGCTGATTTTCTATCGATTCAGATGACCCAAATCTTCATTAAGATGTCCCACAGTACATGCCAGCAATCTACATGTTTTCCATTGTCCTAATAAGATTTTCTTTTAATGGTGGCAGGAGAGAAGCTACTAAGCAACTACTCTAGAATTGTTGTAAACCTATGGACATTCGTTGTACTTATATTGGTGACTAGTTTCACAGCAAATTTGACGTCTATTTTAACAGTCCAGAAGCTACAACCATCCATAACAGATATAGAATCCTTGATTAAGAACGGTGAGTGTGTGGGATATCAAAATGGATCTTTTGTTTTAGAGTTCTTAAAAGAACAAGGATTTCAGGACTCAAAGCTCAAGGCATATGCAACCAAAGAGGATTATGCAGACGCTTTGTCCAAAGGAGGTTGCAAGGATGGAGTATCCGCTATAGTAGATGAGATTCTTTATTTGAAAGTGGCACTCAAGAACTATTGTGGTAAGTACACAGTGGCTGGACGGACCTATCCGACAGGTGGCTTCGGTTTCGTGAGTCTCTCTCTCTCTCTCTCAAAGTGTGTAAGAGTTAGATCCAACCTGACCCAATTTACACCAACCTTTGACCAATGACCCATTGACCCAACCTGACCCACTTAAAATTAATCAAGCCCAAGCCCCACCCAGCCTTACCTATCTAATTACATAACGTGGCAGGTAGGGTAAAAGATTAAGGGAGAAGATCACTATCTTCTGCCTAAAAACCGTCCTTGAATCCAGAAGGAATAATAAGATCTTTCGAATTTTGAAGAAACTTCAATTCAGCACCGAAACGGTCACTTTAATTGTAAAATGATCCCTTTTATTACTCTTTAAATTGCGAAATGGTCCCTTTTATCACTTCGAGAATTTCTCGGCGGACTATCCTACGTCACTCCCCTCTTCCTAGAAAGAGGTCCTGATGTGGCTCAGGAGATCGGCTCCAACAGTCACCTTGGACCCTTTTCCATTTAATGCTCGTCTCTCTTCCACCTACTCCCATGTACTCTCTCAAGTGAAGAAGAATCATTAGTGTATTTTTCTACTTTTTATCAAATCTTTTGATCATCTTTAAGAGTGAGTGAGTTGTCTTGTATTTAGTTGAGTGAATTCTAAACCTTAAATAATAATAATAATAATAATAATAAATAAAATAAAATAAAATAAAACAATCACTGCATTGAAAGGCAAAATATACAATTAGCCTATTCGGGTGGGGAACACAGGCCCTAGCCCAGCCCGCCTATCATATCCTATACAGGGGAAGATCTGGAATGCTCTCTAAAGTAGGCTAAACCTGTTTTATCCAGGAGAACACGACCCTTAACAATCCGGGAAAGGGAGGAAATATCTTGAAAGAACCTGTTGGCTTGCGATTTGCTCTCTACTTTATCCAAACCATCAGCCGGGCCGTTGGCTTCTCTCATGACATAGGCAATCCGAAATGTACCCCGAGCGTTGAGCATTTTGATCCTCGTCATCCAATAGGACTACTTCCAAGAGATAGTAGAATTCTTCTTCTAACAATCCACCACCCAACTGGAATCAGACTCAAGGAGCACTCTCAAAAGACCTTGGGACAAACAAATTTCATACTGTCGTGAATAGCCCGTAACTCAGCCGTATTATTATCACCATTTTCAATTGCAACAATCTTATTATAGTGACTTCCTAACCTTAGGTGAGTATATCTCCAAGCCATCTACCATATATATTATCACCATTTTCAATTGCGACAATCTTTCTCTCTCTCTTTTTTTCTACTTTTTTATAGTGCCCTTTTTACCTTTCTTGTGTATTGGACTCTCATCAACTCGTGCTTGAGTTGACTTCTTGAGAAATTGGCTCCTGATCAAGTGTATATTACTTATATAAGTAAGTGACATTGAAGGTTTAACATATCACCATGTCTTCAGGAAGATCAATTACATCGGTGTTGTCATCAGCCTCCCTAATTTATGGTACGACCCATATTTCTTTTGCCTCAGCTTGTCACGAGAAAGCATTCTTTTCTGTAGTAGACCATCACCATGTTTCCCTCACAGAACGTTTTCAGTCTCCTATGCTTGTCGTAGAACTTCTTCAGTCTCCTATGCTTGTCAACATCTGTTTTGTACTTAGCATTCATCTCCTCCAACTATTTCTTCAAATTAGCATGCAATGTGTACGTGAAACCTTCTTCTTTTTCTTTTTTTTTCTTTTTTTTCTTTTTTTTTTTTTTTTTAAACACAAAATATGTCTTCATTGATAGAAAATTCTGTAGTTACATAGACTGATTTGGGAGATCACGGGAGAAAAAGAACCCGAGGACTCCTATCATATCAAAACCGACAAAAAGACACAAAAATCATCTACAAAGTCTATCTACAGGCCGCGGCTCTCTCTAACCGCTTCTAGACCCGTCTTGTCAAGGAAAATCATCCCTCGAATCTTAGAGGGAATGTCCGGCAAATGCTCAAAAACCAAGGATGACTGAGAGTCACTCCCTTGCCTGGCCAACGCGTCTGCAGGGGCGTTGCCTTCTCTGAAAATATGCGCAAACTCAACCCTTCCTCTATTCTTTAACCTGTTTATGCGGTTTATCCAGTAGCTTCATTTCCAATTTGCTTGAGACATCCCATTAAGAGTTTTCACTACGTGAAGTGAGTCAGATTCAATGATGATCTGGTTGAAGCCTTTTTCTATGCCCAACTTTAGTCCCTCATAAACCACTCGCCATTTAGAGTAAGAATTCGTGCCGGCACCAAAACCAAAAGAGAAGGCAAAAAGAAATTGTCCCCTATCTCCTCTACAAATTCCCCCGCCTCCGGCTGCCCCCAAATTATGCCTAGCAAAACCATCCACATTTATCTTTACCCATCTAAAACAAGGTTTGATCCACCTCACTATTTCAACCCTGGAAGGAGGAGAACGGCTACAAGAGAATAACTGTAATGGCTGAACTGTTGGACGTTGATTGCCTTCCAAGCTAATGAGGGGCAGCAACCTCTGTCATCTGATAGGGGACCGAGCCAGTCTTCTCGGCAATGCATTGGATCCGCCAATGGATGCACAGAAGAATTCAATCGGAGCTGACGTTTTTGCCTTCAAAACAAGCCGCATTTCGCGACTTCCAAGTCTCCCACAGCAGAAATCCCGAGGCAAGGTTGCTTAAGAGATTTGAATTCCGGCTCCCATGCAGAGCACCCCACCATTACATCAGCCTGGCTTCCACCGAGACCACCGAGCAGACCCTAATATTGAATTTCTCTCCTAGGCGGCCCCAAGTCCGGCTGGCCACCTCGCTGTCCAAAAACAGGTGCTTGATGTATTCCACAGCAGGGCCAGCTGTCCCATTGTTGCTGCAACAGATACATTTGGACGCAAGCTCATTCTCACAACGTTGGACAACTTTATCAATAGGGAGAGCTTTGTTCAGCAGTTTCTAGAGGAATACAGAAATTCTGGGCGGCATGAGCTTGTGCCACACCCAGCGAACCCATTCTTTATGGGCTCTGATAGGCCTGCTAGCGGCCCACACAGACTGAACAGAGAAGGCACCCGATGCAGATAATAACCAGACCGGCACGTCTGGACCATCAGCTACATAGATTCCATGCTGAAAAACATGATCGATAACCTGTTGTGGCAGAAATTGAAACACAACTGAGGGGGGAAGAGGCCCAGTTTTATCGAGAAAGTTACGCACTTGCAGCGAGGAAATAACATCAGGAATCGATGCAGGGATCAGGTTTTTGAAAGTGCCGAGTCCCGTCCAGTTAACATTCCACAAGCTGCAATAACTCTAGCCAAGGATCCACTGAGTATTGGCATCCATAAACGGCAACTTAGAATGAATATTCTTCCAAAATGGGGAAGCAGCATGCACAGTTCTATGGGTGGGGTTCTCCTCCAGATCACCGGCATATTTGCCACCATAAACAGGCCCCAAAGGCTAAAACTCCCCCTAAACCGAGCTGTCCAAGCCATCTTGCTGCGGAACGCACTCACCGATTCCGAAAGACTGCGGATGCCCAAGCCTCCCTCTAGCTTGGTTTGAGTCACCATCTTCCAATTTCTCCAATGCAATTTCTTTTTGCCTTCTGACCAGCTCCAAAAGAAGTTCGCAAACCTTTTTTCTAGCTAGTAAAGGACCTGCAACGGAATATGAGATGTAGCAAGAGTATGAATTGGGATGCTCCCCAACACGTGCTTCAACAACACCACTCTTCCAGCTTGAGAAAGGCATTTAGCTTGCCACCCACCGATACGCCCTTCAATTTTGTCCAAGAGATGTTGAAAGGAAGAGGATTTAATTCTACCCACTGTCATTGGAACTCCATGGACATTAAGAGGCTTGACGATTTAGAGATTCCTAGCAGCCCTTCAATCATTCTGACTCTGGCAATGGACAGCTTAGAGGAGGCATATAACGAACTTTTGTTGAGATTAATGACCTGGCCCAAGTCCGCTTGGAATCTATCAAGAAACTCCTTCACCCTACCGAGAGAGGCTTTGCCTCCATTAAGAAACAGTAATGTATCGTTTGCATAAAGGAGGTGAGAAACCTGGGGGCACCCTCTAGGGATCTTGTATGGGTGGCAAAGACCATGATCCACCAAGTTCGAGAGTCCCCTGCTGAGGACCTCAGCCGCAATGATGAAAAGACTAGGAGAAAGAGGGTCACCCTGCCTTATACCCCTAGAAGACTTGAAGAAACCAACCGTTTCTCCGTTCACAAGCATCGAAAACATGTGTACGTGAAACATGTTTGCCATGTTCTCAACTGCAAAATTCATGTCTGGAAGTTTGGGAAGGCTCACCAAGTCCAATGTCTGCTTCAAGGCTCGACCATTGACAACCTCCAAAGGAGATTTCCTAGACCTATTCATCTTATTATTAAAGGTGAACTTTTCCTAAGCTAGAAAGAGTTCCACTGCTTAAGCCAATCCCCGACAAGGCAATTTTTATTTTTTATTTTTTAAAGGAGCACTTGTTTCATTATTCTAAAATGTCACTTTACAGATGACATATAATTTCAAGTTGGACCTCCAATACAAAAGTTTGAGAAGGCAGCCTATCATATCCTAAACTGAATCTGAACAGATCCTCATTTCGATTCACTGACTATACTTAGGCCCGCTCAGTCGAAAAGGAGTTCTCCTTTAATCATAAGCAGGAGGCCCTCAAGCTGCTCGAAGTCCCTATCCAATTGGCTTTCACTACCCATATGAGCCAGCCCATCAGCCACTTTATTTTGCTTCCCTCATGATGTGCTGAATTGAGATGGTGGCCTTCCCATGTATAGTTTCTAACTTCTTCTTCTAGTAGAAGATACTCCATGGGTTAGGACTAGTATTTGAAGAAATGCTCACAGTTGCTTCTGAGTCGCTTTCTACTTCAATTAAATTAAGTCCTTTCTCCAAGCAACGATTCATCCGATCCAGCAATGCTTTTACTTCAGCCTGGAAGTTTGTTCTGATGCCATAACCTCTTAAGAAACAAAATATCAAATTATCTTTATCATTTTGGCACACTAGCTCCCCCAGTTGCCTGAGGGGCACGGGTTTCCCCTGGAGGACCCGTCTACATCCAATTTCACCCATCCCACCGCCGGCCTTTTCCATTTGATAATGCAAAGGGGTTTGATTCTACCTTGATTTGATTGGATGCCCAAGTCTTGAAGAGCCCTGATGTTTCTGACACTTTTGCTTGGTGGGAACGAGAACGAGGAGATTATGACAGAGAACCATCTCTAAATTTTGGCTATATATTGGTTTGCATTCAGCTAGTATTCGTCGAACCGCTTCCTGTTTCTAGCATTCCAGATCTCCCAGAAAATTAGCTGAGAAGCTATCCCATGGAGGATACCGAGGCTGGAGTTGCCATTAGCCAAGCTCCACCACGGAGAGGCTCGACCTGCTGCCAATTGGCTTTCAAGGAAGGAAACTAAGAGGACGGTGGAGAACTCTCACCAAATACACATTACGAAAACTCCTTTCACAAATAGGTGATCTAGAGACTCCTCTTAGCAGCTATTTGCACCTTCACAGCATGTACAGCATGAAGCGAGAATTGCTCCCTTTCTTTTTACACTGATGTCTACCAAGACTGCTTCATTTAGAATTTTCCAGACGAAGACGAAGATCTTCGGTGGCAATTTGTTATGCCAAACCCACTTAGCCCATTACCTTCTTTCTCCTACCGATTGTACCATCTTCCATAATGATTTAACCGTGAATTTTCCTAACAGTTCCCTGTCCAGATGACGCAGTCCTCACCTCCTAATGGTTCCTCAACAAGGCATCTAATCATGTTCCGAGCATTCGGTTTACCACCTCTATTTGGCCAATTTTCTATGGATGGTAAGCACTACTATATCATAGGGACCTGTCAAATCTCCTCCACAATGTTCTCCAGAAATAGATAAGGAACTTGGTATCATGATGGGATGTGATAGTCTTTAGTACACCATGCAATCTGACTAAATCCTTGAATATTAAATTAGTTATAGGGTGGCATCCATCATCTTCTTGCAAGGAATGAAAATGAGTCATCTTAGAGAATTAGTCAACCACCACAGACATAGAATCCATGCCTTGTTGAGTCCACAGAAGATCTAGTGCAAAGTTCATATATAGGTCCTCTTAAGTATCTTCTAGCACAAGCAATGAAGTGTAGAGACCTATATTTTATACCTGACCCTCTCTAACGTGACAGACAAGGCATCTCTACAAAAACTTCCCCACATCTTTCTCCAACTAAAGCTAATAATATTGTCGTGCCCTAAGTGTCCTTTTAAGCAACTTTCATGCAATTTTTTGATGACACGTTCCCTAAGTGAACACCTTGGAATGCACAGCCGATTTCCATGAAAGAGAAATTCATTTTGTACATGTAAGACTATTGTTCCCCATCTGGCATTTAACCTGATTTTCCTTGAAATCCTCTTCCTCAACTTCCTTCAGGTAGTCAAAACTTGCAACTTCATTAGTCATTGTGACTGACAAAGATGCTCTTTTTCTTAACACATATGCTACTTTATTCTGCTAACCCAACTTTTTTTCTTTTCTTTTTTTTTTTTTAAATTCCAAAAATCAAGGATTTAAAGCAAAAAGACTCCCCGGGACAAAAAATAGCGAGGAGAGCCTGGGAAAACCCTGTACAACTATGCTGCTAAACCAACTTGTGCTTCACTACAAAAAGTGAAATTCCTATAAACAAAATCCACCTAGCATGCATCCGATTGACATTAATTTGGCTATTAATGAATTTTAAAGCTTGATAATCTATATAAAAAAATAAAAATTTAAAAAACAGCTCCATCTATATATTTAAAAAAATAAAATAAAATTGCTTCTAGTGTTACAAGGCCTGAACCATTGCATACAACTCAATCTCATATGTTGACTACTTCTTACAAGTATTGCTCAATTTCTTATTGTAGAAGCCATTTCTCTCCTACGAGAGTATGGCTTTGATCCTAACATATAAAGCATCTATCTCCCCCTCAAATAACTTCTTAAAGCTTGGTAGGGCTGAGAAAGGAGCGGTAAATAAATTTTCTTTTATTATAAGCAAAGCTTTTCTCAGCCTCTTGAACTTCTCCTTCTTCAGGCACTCTATAATCAAATGCTACAATGGTGTTGTTCCTGATGAATCTTTTGTAGAAAGTTACCGGTCCATGAAAATTCCTCACTTCACTAGCCATCTTCGGTAACAACCATTCCCAAATAACCCTCATCACCTTCACCTCACCTACTTTAATGCTTAAAGCACTCACAATATAGCTTAGGAACACGAGGCTATCAGGGCATGAAGCTACATTTCTTCAAGTTTAGATATAATTTGTTCTTTTTTTTTTTTTTCTAAATCAGTAGAGGCATCGTTAAATATTTAGAGAAAGCAATCTATAAGATCTCGTTTTCGGCCTCACGATAGGCTCGGGATAGGCTGTGTGCCTATCCAGCCCGAATGTAAAGCAACTGTACATTCTGATTATTATTTTTTTAATGTTTTTTTTTTTTTTTTTTTTTGGGAAAACTGAGATTCCATTGATATCAACAACAAAGATACAAAGGAACAGGATTTGGGTGCACACGGGCTGACAAAAGGATGCCCGGACCGACTGTACATTCTGATTTTGATCAATGAAATTCCTTTTGTTAAATTTTTTTTTTTTTTAAAAAAAAAAAACTATAAGATCCTCGAATAAGTATTCAAGTGCAAACAACCCCACCCACAGTTTTTAAACATGTTGTAGAAAACAAGTCTCAACTAAACAGATACTAAAAAAAATATTTGGCTTTCTGCCTCCATTGGATGCCATCTACCAAAATCCACTTGTCTACCTCCATCGGATGCTTGACTACCTAGTACTTGTCTTCTCAGCGGTACTTAATGAAGCCAATCTCCTTGGTGTTGCTGCGGAAACACCGCCTACAAAACATAAGCCCATACTTCTTGATCAACCCATGTGGGTTTCCACAAATTCAGCAGGTGCATAATCCAGGGCCTTAGTTCTTCGAATGAGAATTCATGATGTTGGTGTGGCCTATCTTCGTCTCTTCAAAACCCTAATTTGTTCTTTTGCAACATAGTAAGCACCTTTCTTAGATGATGACGCAGGGATGAATGTGAAGAGGTCGAACACTGTCTTCCTTAAGGATAACTACTCTGAATCCATGGAGCTTCTCTGGACTCCTCATAGAGACTTCTCGAATCCACGAGGAAAAATCAAGGAAAGTAGAAAATAAATTCTAAAAAATTCATAATTTGATTGATTGATGAATAAACGAGTTTACACCCCTTTAAATAGGGATACTAAGCCATGGAAGAAGTTTCGAAATTAAACTACAACTAAAACTCCTAGAATTCACAACTTACTATAAATAGTAAACTTACTATTTATAGACGGTCGTGATTCCTACTAGTGCGCATGGTTTTTGGCCAAAAATAGTAAGTGTCCTATTTGGCCGAACCATAATGTTCTCTTAATTATTCTAAGCACTTTTCATGTTGGGTGCAACTCCTAAAGCCCAGCAGAAGAAGAGTTATACTCAAACTAAAAGTTACTATAAATAGTAAAAAATGAAATTAAAACAAGATTTTGACCATCAATCTGATGGTATTTCACAAATTTAGCGTAGGTGGCTAAAGTAGCTCATCCTACCCCAAAATCATATATGGTATGTCCAATATAGCTCATTCTTGTTTGTGAGATATATCCATTTTCAGTCTTACGATCTGGATATCGAGCATTTTCCGATCTATCTTGACCATGAAACTGTCCACGACCCGCTCTATATCAAATAACCAACATGGTGTTGGAATATTTGGTTGAATTAAATAGACTATAGAAAATTGAGAACCAAAAAAAGAAAATAAAATTTTGAGAAAGAGGACTTATTGAATTGAATTGAGGGATGACTGAGTCACTCGACTTGAAATCGAATTTGCTCCCCTTGGACAGCGTCACAAGTGCAACAGGTTTCCAGAGCAATTGACCTCCAGGATACAATGACTATGACTCAGTTCTAACGGTGCACTCACTCTACGCGGGCTCGAACCACAGAGATAATTTTTCATATGTTTGAAACTGGAATTTGAAATCTTTATATAGACTCCGAAATGGTGCATAAGCACCCTTTACAAAGGCTTAGATCAGTTGGGTTTAAACCTAATAGGTGCGACCAACCGGAACGGATACATATCTTTGGTTTAAAACGAAATGGCGTAAGTGCGAGTACACTCTCGCAAATAAAATCCCGCGAGTACCCATACACACACGTGAGTACACTCGCACTGCACCCGCACCCGTGTGTGGTCAATGACATATATTAGATATATTGACATATATTAGATATATTGACATAGATCCCCCACAGGACCAAATTCACATGCTCCCTAAATGGGGCTCAAGCCCAAGGCAAAAAGCCTATCTTATATACAAGAAGATTTACTTTGTCAAATCTGATATGGGACAAAACCCACAATCCAAAAACACCAAAAACTTTCAAATGTGGATGGAAACCGAAAATTTGAAAAATCAAATTTTTAATAGTTATTTTGAAACAAAATACAACACATGATCTGCCTCATTACTGTTGTAAATTAGTATACTGTGAAAACAAATACTACAAATTGACTAATTAAAGGTTTAAGTACTTGATTCATCCTTTTGTTAAGCTTTTGTCTATCAATGAAAGCCGTTCATTTGAAAAAAAAAAAAAAGTACCGATTCATCCAACTACATGAAGGTAATGGAGGCATTCATTTTTATTTTTTTACTCGTGGCATTCATTTGTCTGAACGGCATCATCAACCACTCATGTAGCTCTTCCTTTGTCTAGGAAGGTTATATTTCACTAGTCTCCTGTCGAATTTGGATCTGATCTCCTCAGGCCCTCGTGCATGTCCAACGTGTCTTCTAATTGTGGAATAGGAAATATATACATCAACGTGTCTTTTTGCACAGGCGCCAACTTTTATCCTTCTTTGGTGTCAGTAGGGCCTGCACAATGGCCCATTCTCTTTCTGATCAAACCATCCAAATCAGCTCGACCACTACCCTTTTTTTTTTCTTTTTTTCTTTTTTTTTTTTACATACGCACACACACTCACACACGCACGCCGTGGGATTTCACCACTCCCGGTGTTGAAACCCTTAGGAGTCTACCACCCGGGTAAGCGTAAGGACCTTCTCCACCACCTTCTTTTTTTCTTTTTTTTTTATCCACCACCTGACCTGCAATATCTCTCTATTTGTAAATATTCATTAGTGCATGACCCATGTCCTTCTCTATCTCCCACAGGTGTTTCAAAAAGGTTCTGCCATTGTGACTGATGTCTCTCACGCAGTCTTGAGTTTCACTGAAGGAAACAAGATGGTCGACATCGAGAAAAGATGGTTTGGAGACCAAACAACATGCCCTGACCCACTCCAAACCCCGGCGACGAACACGAATATTCACCTCTTTCCCCTCTACATTGTGGCTGGAGCCGCTTCAGCACTAGCTCTCTTTGTGTATATAATTTACCATGTATATGGATGCAGATGCCAACGAGGTGGTGATTCAAAAGAGAGTTCACTGTCCAATGACGTGGGGGCCACCGCGCAAGTTGAAATGGTGCAAGAACATGCTAACAATGGCGAAACCGGGCTGGATCCTGGGGAAAGAAGTGAATATTCCAACGCTGAGGGGGTTTCTAACACTGATGGAAAAAGAGAAAACGATCAGTTGGGGCCCAGTAATCATCCGGAAGCTGCGATCACAATAATCAGCGTTTCAGATATCATCTCTGAGGAAGAACATCACAATGTGGGTGGAAAATAGTTGTTGTTGGCTGTTGATAATCTAGAAAGAGATTGGTTTTTCTTTTTTTTTTTCTTCTTCTTCTTCTTTCCCTTCCTTTTATGGTTCGGATCTTCCAATCTTGGGTCGTAAGTGTGCCAGGGCAGGAATAAGATTCATCTGAGCTTGCTTTCTCACCTTCATGGTCAATTTTCAAGAACTCCAACTCGTTTGTGAAGGAAGAATGAACAGAATCTAAGCCCATGTTTCATCGATCTAAAGCATTGGTTTGACTTGGGCTATCATGGATAGACATGAATCTCATAGATGGGAGGATTCTAGCTACTAATTTTGAGTCTTTTTTCATCTGAATGCAGATCATTATTGTATTTCTTGTTTGGTTGTGGATTTGTGGGCTATAGATTGAAAAGCCAGCATTGTCGTATGTAGGAGATTTCTAGGCCAAGTTCTACCGAATGCAGGGCTTACAAACCAATCGCCTCAGTCACTGAACCATGGCCCCACTTGTACAAACTGAAAAGCTCAATGGATTATAGACATAGGGCTTAACCATACAGAGACTGGCTGAACCCAAACTTTAGTTTAGGTCAGGTTGAGTTGTGCTAATGCTCAAATTCCTCAACCCGTCCAGTCGAGCTTTGGATTAGGCTATATATATATATATATATATATATATTAAGGCTATTGCGAGGTCAAGTCGTGTCTTCTCTTCAGCGGTCGGATAACATATTTGAAAATATACGGGAAAGATGTCTGTGCTGTAACAGAGGCGCGAAGTGAAAATCCAGGGAAACCAGCACAATTGATATTTGTTAATTACCCCACTCCTATTAGGTGTTACCTTATCACGTGGGGGTTCACTTTAATGAATTTTTATATATCCATGCGGATCATCTATTTTTCTAGCTCACTTTAGAAAGTTATACCAAAACTTAAGCACATCCAAATCTCTTATGGACCACCCATAGGAAAAGGTGGCGAATGACCATTAATTTTTTTTTTTAAAGCCACGAAAGTCTGGGATCAATCTGATGTTTGTATTTTCCCTTCATCTAGGTCTGGTTGACCTTATCAATAGGCGGATGGTAAATAAACATTATGGAAATGCTTTCTGTGGGTCTTGGTAAGCTTTTAACGGTGGGTGTTCAATCACTACTTTTCCTGTGGTGTATTCTACCTGACATTTGGATCTATTTAAATTTTGGTACAACATTCTAAAGTAGACTGAAAAAAGGGAAGTAGATTGGCTGGTGTACCACACTAGCTATATAGCTGCTGTAGGTACGTGTCGTGCGAAGACGAGCACTGACGCTCCTCGAACTTCGAGTTGTACGAACGGTTCAAAGGAGATCAAAGTTACGTGGGCCACACAGTGATGTATTTATTATATCTACACCAATTATCTATTTTTAGAAATCATTTGAGTATTATCCAAAAAATGAATCATATTCAAAGATCATGTGGACTACACCACAAATAATAATGAAGATAATGATTTTCACTGTTAAAAAATTAATGGGGCCCACTATAACATTTATTTTCCATCCAATCTATTCATAAGTTCACAAAGTCTTGAATTAAAAGGAAAAACAAATTTCATATTGATCCAAAACTTTTGTGAATCCCTAAACTGGATGAAGAGGATCAAAAGAAACTTTATTGATCCAAAACTTTTGTGATTCCCTAAACTGGATGAAGAGGAACAAAAGAAATTGAATCCCAAAAGGATTTCAATAACACCTACTCATGATCAGACCCACAAAACTTGCTTATGCCAATACAGCAGCTATATAGCTGGTGTGAGGTACACCAACCAATTCGCTTCCGAAAAAAAGATGGACAGTGTGGATATATAACATATAATCAAGGTGAGCCCCATGGTAAGGGTAACATGTGTAATACAGTAACACGTAATATGGTGCCGTATAGCTCCTGTGGATTGCGTGGTGTGCACGAGACCTTAGTGGTGCTTGGATGTTATCAAGTTTTGTGGGCCCCGCTATGATGTATGTGTTATATTCATACCATTCATCCATTTCACGAAATTATTTTAGCGCATAAATGAAAAAATTGAGGCACATCGAAATCTAAGTGAACCAACACCAAAGAAAGGGTCAAGGACAATGATGCCCACCTTGAAACTTCAAAGAGACCAACAAATAATGTTTATTTGCCATGTAACCTGTTCCTAAGGTCACACATACTTAGATTAAGGGACAAAACAATTATGAACTTGATCTAAAACTTCTGTGGCTCCCAAGAAATCCTCAATATTAAGCGTTCAATCCCCTACTTTCTATATTGTGGTTCGCTTGAGCCTGTATCCCCCTCGGTATTGGGCTCATGCCCTAAAATGAACTCGCAATTTGAATGTACCATGTGGATATAACATTTATCATAGTGAGGCTCACGTAACTTACATTAGGCAATTCACTTTTGATGCCCACAGCTTGTCATCCATATTGCGGATGAATTTCCAACTACGGTTAAGTTAAGTGGGTCCACCATGATATTTGTGAGAAATCCACTCCATCCAACCCTTTTGTCAGGTCATGTTAAGGCATGGGCCCAAATATAATCAGATCTAAAAATCAAGTGGAATGTGTGACAAGAGAAAGTAGGTAGGGATATGCTTACCGTTGAAACTATTCTAGTGTCCACCGTGATGCTTATATGCCATCCATATCATTCACAAGTTCATTCCTAATGGGATGAACTGAAAACACAAAAATATCAACTTCATCCAAAGCTTCTGTAGCCCTGCGAAATGTTGAGCAGTGGAAGTTCAATCATCACTTATTCTGTCATGCGGTCAATTTGATTTCCATTAACGGGACAACTAAGAATGCCGGGTTAGTGTCATTTTTGTATATGATAAATTTAAAATGAGACCCACAATTTGGTTGGTCTGGATAAATGTAAATCAGTGTAACACATGCTAAAAGAAAGACTGAACATTGAAAGTCTACACGGTGGGGAGCTAACATTGAAAGTCTAACAAGTTTCCAGTACACGTGCAAACGGCAACCTCACTGGAGTTCTTCAAGTGGGACCCACGTATTATTTATGTAAAATCCACCCCAACTATCAGGTGAATCACCTCAACTTAAGCTTGTAGCCTAAAAATCAGCTTCATCTGTGATTCAGATGGACTACGCAGTTGAAAAGTGTATACGACCATGCTTACCCTCTAAACTATTTCTATGCCTGTAGCCCACCTGAATCACAGATGGACATGAGTTTTGGAACTAGGCATAAGATTTACGTGGAATCTAATGGTTGGAGTAATTTCATATAATTATTACGGTGGGTCCGTAAAAATCAAGGGTGGATGTTTATGCCAACATTTTTCTGTTTGTGTGACCCATTTAAATCACAACACATCCTGATCATTTGGCAAAGGGCCTAACGTGGGATTATGTATATAATGGTTATATTAGATCTCACACACCAAACTTCAAGAAAATATAATAAAAAATTATACATCCGGTAATTTTTGTAGCTTCTTCTTTGAAGCCATTTGATAATGTGTGAGACACTTCACCAATGTCCGTAGTGTGTTTTGTTACCAAGTTCTGTTAATCCACCATTGAACTATATACACCGTCCATTCATTTGGAAAGATCATTTTCCAGCATGAGGCCAAAAATTAGACAGATCGAAAACTCAAGTGGACCACACCATGTAGAGCAGTGGGGACAATGACATACACCATTGAAACCTTCCTAAGGCACACCATTCTTTTTGTTTACAATCCAATCCGTTCATAAGGTCACATAGCCGTAGATGAATGGAAACAACAAATATCATCCTGATCCAAAACTTCTATGCCACTAAGAAGTTTTCAATGCTAGGCGATCAATTCCCAACACTTTCTATGGTTGCGCTTTGCTTTGTTTTTGGGCTCGTGGCATAGGAACTTAAATGCTGGCAAAGGTAGAGTGGATGATAGAGTCGTACAAGACTCTTTTCAATTGGTTACCGCTGATTTTGCCGGTTTAAGCAACTTGATTACACTGTGGGCATTTACACCGTATATTTTCAAATATGTTATCCAACGGTTGATGAGGATACACGACTCGACCTTACAATAGCCTTGCATACACTCGACCATATAGAACCTTTTCCCTCTCTCTCTCTCTCTCTCTCTCTCTATATATATATATAGAGGGAAAATGCACTATGCAGTCGTGCTCATGGGAACTTCCCATGAGGTCAAGCTGTGTGGGCCCTACCGTGATGCTTGTCGACCATCAACACCATGCATTTGATGGGTCCCCTTTAAATTATGGGATATCCCAAAAATCAGCTGTATATGGAACTTAGGTGGGCCATACCATCTAAAAGCATGTGAAGACATGCCTAAAACATATAAAAGCACTTGGTGGGTCCCACCTGAAATTTGGATGCATCTGAAACTTGGTCTTAACCCTCATCCAAGTGGGACACACATAATGGATGGGCTGGATTTGCAAACCACATCTCGGTGGGCCCAACAAATGATTATGAATTTTTTAATGGAGGGTAGCCCCTCTCAACTTCTGTATGTGGTGTGGCCCACACAAGTCACGGATTGACTTGATTTTTGAAACTTAGGCCCACCATGGAAAGGTGCATCTGACTGATGGGGTAGATGTTCAACAAGCATCACGGTCACCTCGACCTCATGGGAAGTTCCCATGAGCTCGACCGCATAGTACCTTTTCCCATATATATATATATATGAGAGAGAGAGAGAGAGTAATGGTCTCATGCGAACCATACTGCAAGGAATTTAGCTGTAAGATGAGGAGAGCGGTTGGGATTCAGCTACATTGAGAGAGGGGGAGTCTTTAAAAAAATAAAAAATAAATAAAAATTCTCCTATACTCACAAGAGACTCTTGAAATGGCAAGCGGATTTCACGCGAAAGCCTTTCGTTGGAAGATCTTGTGCAAGGATTATGTGTGGGGCCCACTATGATGTTTGTGATAAATCCAACCCGTCCATCCGTTTTTCGAAATGATTTTAGGACATGTGACCAAAAATGAGGAGGATCCAAATGTTAAATCGGCCATATGAGAGGAAACAATGGGGATTTAGTGACCACCATTGAAACATTTATATAACTATAAAAGTTTTGTATCAGTTTAAGTTCCTGGTGTTTTCATTTCATCTCAATGAAAATGACCTTATAAATAGTTTGGATGGAACATAAACATCAAGGTGGAGCCTAGGAAGGTTTCAACGGTAAGCATTCCTTTCCCTAATGTTTCATCTCGTATGACCCACTTGAGTTTTGGATCCTTCTCATTTTTGGTATAATGTCCTAAAATGATTTCTAAAAATGAATGGACTGCTTGGATTTCACACAAACATCATAGTGGGCCCCCACAGAATCCTTGCATAGGACGGTAGAACCGTGGAACCAAACCGGAACCGACCAAACGGTCTGGTTTGGTCCGGTTCTGGTTTCGGTTCCAAAAATCAAAAAAGCGATTACATCAGTTCAGTTCTTAGTTTGGGGGTATGTAGAACCGATCCGAACCATGAACTGAAATGTGGATCCGAACCGTAGAACTGAACCGTGGAACCAAACCTGAAATCGAACTTGGAACCGAACCAGGAACCCTTTGATTGTTTCCATATTTAACTCATGATTTATGGTTTATAATGCACCATTTGATTGTTTCTATAAATTTATTTTTGCATACCTTATACAATATCTAAACCATTCATTAAATGGATCACAACATGAATAGACATGAGCTAGATAATAAAATAAAACATGCAATTGGGTCGAATTATAAAAAGCCCAGAACTGTAGAACCGATCCAGAACCGAACCGATTTTAACGATCCGGTTCCAGTTCGGTTCTAAGGTGCTAACGGTCCGGTTTTGGTTCCAAATATCCTAGAACCGTTAAGAACGGTTCGGTTCCGGTTTCACCCCAGAACCGAACCGAACCGAACCGTGTGCACCCCTAGGATCTTTATGGGAAAGGCTTTAGCTGGAAATCCAAGTCCCCTAGAATAGGGAAACGGATGGGCTACTCCCCTACCGTCGGCCAATGACCGATGGTCGGTGCTATGTGGGCCCCACCATGATGTATGTGTTTCATCTATGCCGTCCATCTGTTTTTCTAGATCATTTTATGGTAAGAGACCAAAAATTGGGTATATCCCAATCTCAAGTGGACCACATTACAGGAAACAATGTTGAATCGACGTCGACCATTAAAAAAATTTTGTTGGCCATAAAAGTTTTGGATCAAGCTGATCTTTGTTTTTTCCCTTCATATGGGTCTGTATGACCTAGTCAACAGATTGAATGTCAAATAAACAGTATAGTGGGGGCCTAGGATGATTTTAATGGTGGATATCCAATCTGTATTGGTTTCCTGTGGTGTGGTCCATCAGAGATTTATATTCCTCTCGTTTTTTAAATCAAGCCCTAAAATGATCTTTAAAAATGGATGAACAGAATGGATGGAACACATACATCATGGTGGGGCCCATAGAGCACCGACCGCCAACCATTGGGCTAGTAGCAGGGGAGTAGCCAAATCTGTTTCCCATAATAAGAGTACCATTGGACGCGGATTAGATATTAAGAATGACTGATGTCACTAAGCTCTGTGGGCCTCACCATGATGTATGTGTTGTATCCATACCATCCATCCATTTGGAGAGATCATTATATGGCATGAAACAAAGAATGAGGTAGATCTAAAGCTCAAGTGGACCCTAGCACAGAAAATATTGGGGGCAATGACACTCACCGTTGAAACATTTTTGGTGCCCACCATGATGTATTTTAGAGATCCAAACTATTCATAACTTAACATAGAGATAGAGGAAGTGAAAACACAAATATAAGCTTAATCAGAAACTTCTATGGCCCATATAAACGGTTTGGATGGAATATAAACAACAAGATGGAGCCTAGGAAAGTTTCAACGGTAGGTAGGCATTCCTTTCCCCACTGTTTCATCTCGTATGGCCCATTTAAGTTTTGCATCCTCCTCATTTTTTGTCGCATGTCTTAAAATGAGCTAGAAAAAAGGATGGACATGTTGGATTTATTACAAACATTCTAGTGGGTCCCACCTAAAATCCTTGCATAGGAACTTCCTGCTAAAGGCTTTCGTAGGAAATCCTGCCTCCAACGGTCTGAGCGTAGAAGAAATCAGATTGCCTCTTGAGTTACTCAATAAGCTCTCATCATACTGAGTAAACTTTATTAGGCCCACTGTGAATGTATGTAGTTTATCCAAACTATTCATTCGTTTTCCCAGCTCATTTAAGTGGTTAAAACCAAAATTGAAGCACATACAAAGATCAAGTGTACCATAGCACAGGAAACAATAGGAATAATGATTTCCACCGTTGAAATCTTGCTAGGCCCCACAACAATGTTTATTTATCATCCAACCTGTTCATGAGATTAAAAAAACATGGTTGAAGGGAAAAAACAAATATAATCTTAATCCAAAACTTGAGTGGCCCTAAAGAAATTTTCAACGGTAGATGTTCAATCCACACTGTTTCCGTGGTGTGGTCCATTTGATATTTTAATATGCTTCATTTTTTGTCTTGAGCCATAAAATTATCTGGTAATATGAATGGAAGGAGTAGATAAAATATATAAATCACGGTGGACCCCATAAAGTTTACTCGGTACGCTTAGCATACTGAGTTACTCATACGCAGCCCGCTTCCCTTTTTCACGGTGGTCCCCACCATGATGTATGCATTTCATCCATTCCGTTCATCCATTTTTAAAGATCATTTTAGGGCTTGATTTAAAAATGAGAGGAATATAAATCTCAGATGGACCACACCACAGGAAACCAATAATGATTGGATATCCTCCATTAAAATCATCCTAGGCCCCATTGTACTGTTTATTTGACATCCAATTTGTTGATTAGGTCATATAGACCCATATGAAGGGAAAAAACAAGATCAACTTGATCCAAAACTTTTATGGCCCCCAAAAAAATTTTAATGGTCAACGTCCATTCAACACTGTTTCCTGTAATGTGGTCCACTTGAGATTGGGATATACCCCATTTTTTGTCTCATATCATAAAATGATCTGAAAAAACAGATGGACGACATAGATGAAACACATACATCATGGTGGGGCCCACATAGTACCCACCACCCAACTGTTTCCAATTACAGGGGACAAGGATTTCCTGCTAAATCCTTTCCCATGAAGATCCCCCACAAGGATTCTGTGTGGGGCCCACTGTGATGTTTGTGTGAAATCCAAGCAGTCCATTCGTTTTTAGAGATATCATTTTAGGACATTATACCAAAAATGAGAAGGATCCAAAACTCAAGTGGGCCATACGAGATGAAACATTGGGGAAAGGAATGCTTACCGTTGAAACCTTCTTAGGCTCCACCTTGATGTTTATATTCCATCCAAACCGTTTATAAAGTCATTTTCACTGAGATGAAATGAAAACACCCGGAACTTAAACCGATACAAAACTTTTGTAGCCATATGAATGTTTCAACGGTGGGCACTAAATCCCCACTGTTTCCTCTCATGTGGCCCATTTAAGTTTTGGATCGTCCTCATTTTTGGTCGCATGTCCTAAAATGATTTCAAAAAACTGATGGATGGGTTGGATTTATCACAAACATCATAGTGGGCCCCACACATAATCCTTGCACAGGATCTTCCAAAGGAAGGCTTTCACGTGAATTTTGATTGCAATTACAAGAGTTTATCCGTGAGTGTAGGAGAGTCTTTTTTTGAAGACTCTCCCTCTCTCAATGCAGCTAAGTCCCAGCTGCTCTCCTCATCTTATGGCTTACATAAAGGCTCGCACATAAATTCCTTACGGTACGGTTCGCAGGAGACCATTACTATATATATATATATATATATATATATATATATATATATATATATATATATATATTCGAATGCTCAACTGCACATTAGTTTGCACGAAACTCGTGGAAACTTTTTTGAGAACTTATCATACGTGATGTAACTTTAAAATTTGAACAATCCATGCGAAGAAGCACATCATTAAACCCCCTGGGCCCAATTTTTACTTTGATCCAAAACTTTGGTGGGCCATGAAAAATGAAAACAATTTTCTCTCTTGATTTGCATTTCTCTTTGTTATGACCCACCAAAATTTTAGATCATGGTGAAAATTTGTCCCTTGGGATTTCATGGGATTCCGCATCACATGGACCGTTCGAATTAGACGCCCATGACACGAGCGTAGGTGTGCAGGTGAGCATGACTACACACACACACATACATACATACATATGTGTGTGTGTGTGATGTGTGGGCGCCACTGTGATGTCGTCGAACATCACCACCAACACTGTGCATTTGATGGGTCCCCTTTAGTTTATGGGAGATCCTAAAAATTAGCTGTATACGGAACTCAGCTAGGCCATACCAGCTAAAACCATGTGAAGACATGCCTAAAACATATATAAACACTTGGTGGGGCCCACCTAAAATTTGGATGCGGATAAAACTTAGTCTGATCCCTCATCCAAGTGGGACACACACAATGGATGGACTGGATTTGTGAACCACATATCAGTGGGCATAAAAAATGATTATGAATATTTTAATGGGAGGGTAACCCTTATCAACTGTTGTATGTGGTGTGGCCCACCCAAGTCATGGATTGACTTGATTTTTAAGACTTTGGTCCACCATGAAATGGTGCATCTTACTGATAGTGTTGATGTTCTACACACATCACGGTGGGGGCCACACAACTCGACCTCATGAGAGAGAGGAATGCTCACCTTCACACATTCTTAGGTGAGCACCCGTTCACACCTTTGCACACATGTCCTAGTCACAAAATTTGAACGATCAACGTGATGCGACAACTCTTGAAACCTCATATGCCCAACTTTCGGCTTGTTATAAAACTCCAGATTTGCATTTCTCTTTGCTATGGCTCACTAGAGTTTTGTCTCACACACACACACACACACACACACACACACATATACATATATTTGGCTAACATACATTGTATAAACTATAAACCATATTGTACAAACGTGAAACCAAATCCTACTTAGAAGAAAATAGGGTTTATGATCATTGCAACCTATTTTAAAGGTTGGTTGAGGTGTTGGCCATCTGGAGAGGGCTGGTGGGGACTGTATTGTTTGGTAACGATTTAAACTGTGCTTTGCCCTTTAAAAAATGGTGCTACGTGGTCTTTCAACTGCATCACTCTAGCAAATAGTGGCCGATTTCTTCTCTTCAAGCTGCTCAAAGGATATTTCCTACTTCAGTGTTGTGGCTATTTTTTTAATATATAAAGGTGGACATATTCCACCAGAATTTCATTGATTTGACAGATTTACAGCCATTTGGGTGGGTCCGAACAAAAAGAATTGGACCGCACCTATCGTATACCAAGACAAGGAAAAATTACATAAGGACATTAGCTAGCAAGGAGGGAAATAGGAGCACCCTACATTCAGACTTGATGCAGCAACTCAGCATGAGAAAGAGGAATTAGACCATCCTGTTGAGAAGTAGGGGATCCACCAGCAGATAAATCAGATGCAAGCTGCCAACCTGATGAGAGGAAGATGAAGGCTAGCTTAACCAAATAGTTACAGACAAACGAGGCCCAACTTGCTGACCAACCTAGTAGCAGTCAATCCCTCCTCGAGGAGTTGATAGGCGCACCAACAACTGGCTGAAGAGGAGTCAAGGCAGTACAAACCGACCCTGGTTCCACACCAAGCAAAACATCTCCATTGTAAGACTCGTATCCTAGTCTGTACTGTTCCATCGACTCCTGCGATCATTCCCGTCGAATTTCGGCAACCTACGACGTATAATTGACATTTGCGCGCGACCCTAAGTCGTATCCTGTAGATTTGAGTCGGCTTAATCCGAGACTTGTACCATTATGATCGCACCGTCGCTGCGGTTCCAACGCTGGGTCTCGCGCACCCATCTGATACCCAGGTCAGAAGATGTGGGCCTGCGTTCAATTCGAAGAAAATGCCGCGTTGCGAATTTTGAAGGAATCTCTACAACATGTCCCATTAATCAATCACCTCATGTCAAGTACACACACCCATGCTTTCTTTCTCCACAAGTCAACTCTCTCACCATCTTTCTTACACACCATACATGTCAAGTACATCACCTCACCCATCTCTCACATCCATCACTCTCTCTCCTTACAACCTCTCTCTCCCTCTCTTTCTCAACACACAATTTCAATCACTAAAAATGTGGACGTCCATGCATTCCTAAGTGAGAGAAAAGAGTGTGTTAAGAGTGGCCCATTCCCATCACAAGATCCATCATCCCAGCCATTCAAACCTCATCACCCTCCATCAAAGTGAAGCACAAGGAGACTGGTGTTCCAACGAACCGAGAAGATTAAACGGTGGGTGCTTCTATAGGCTAGTTTTCATATTTTTTTATTATGATAGGCCAAGTGAGGCATACTGACCAATGGTAGGGATCTCACTTTGGCCCTAAGGTGTGGCCGATGGCTCACCTTGATCCTCATAATCATTCCATGATGGGACCATTCTCCATGAACCCCATCATGATGCCCCATCATGATGTTTATTTCCTTGCATAAATAGGGTCATCTAGACCGTACATTTTGGTGGAGAAAGGGTCTCCACCATTGATTTTGATCGGTGGGCCTATATGTATTGGGACCCACTTTGATGTATGTTTTAAATTATGGAAGGGAGGGCCCATAGTGCCGGGGTCCCTCCATCACTCGATCTCTCTCTTTCTCTCTCTCTCTTTTCCCTTGTTGTTGGCCCCTTGATGTATACATTTTATCCAAGACATCCACCTTCGTGGGACCCACTTGATGGACGTGTAGGATTTACACCGTTCAAACCATGTGGGTCCAACCTTAGGGAGATGGGAAAACACAAATATCAGATTTATCTAGTGGGCCACGTCCCTGTGGGACCCACCTTAATTGTGTGCAAACCGTCCAGGGACGCTGGACGTTTGCAAATGAAGTGTGAACGGACAGTGTCGTGTACTCACAGCAACTGGTTTTGGTTTTTTTTAAGACTTTTAGGTGGGCCACTCACACAGGCCCCACCTTGATGTATCAATCCAATCCACGCCGTTCATTCCATTCCCCATGTCATTTTAGGCATTGAGCCGAAAAATAGGGTCAATCCGAATTTCTGACGGGCCATAGCATAGCAAACAGTGATTTTCACCATTGAAACTCACCTTAATTTTTCTACATGCCGAAAGATGTCCAATATTGGACTTGATGGATTTGTTATAGATCGTAGAATCCATTGGTGGACCTGGATTCAGCAGATGTGGGCCCTACCTCTGAAAAACTACAAAAATTCAATTTTTTCAAAAAAAATAAAATGAATTAGGCAGCAGCAATGCTGCTGCTGCTGACGCTAGGACGCACGGCGTCCTACATTGACACTGGAGGGCAGGGAAATGGGTCCCATACGTGGGCCCCACTGTGATGTGTTTTGCACATCCACATAGTGCATCTGTTGGGTCCCTTATGGGACAGTGGGCCACCCAAAAATCAGCCCTATACATGACTCAGGTGGCCCACATCATATGAAACAGTGGTGATTGCACGTCTGCCTTTGAAACCCCTTTTAGGTCACTGGAGTTTTTAAATCATATGAAATTTGTTTTTCCTTTCCATCTAGGTCCGTGTGACCTTACCAATGGGTTGGATTGCAAATAAACATTATGGTAGGCCCCACATGGGACCACACCTTGGTGTTTGTGGTTGGTCCACACCATCCAGATAGCTGGACGGTGGGTTGCACCATGAAGTATGCCCCCCCCCCCCCCCCTGTACGTGTAGCGCGGGCCCCACCATTGATGTATTTGTTCTATCACCACCGTCCACACCAATGGACGGTGGGACCCCCCTATGATGTATGTGTTCTCTCCACACCGTCCACATCACTGGACGGTGGGACCCACCCCCACGTGTGGGAGGGTGTGTGTGTGTGTGTAGTATATGTGTGTGTGTGTGTGTGTGTATATTATAATAGATATAATATTATATTATATTATATATAATATTGTATATATTATATATATTATATGTATATTATATATTATGTTATATATAATATATACTTGATGATGGGCCTTCATGTGGACCCCCACCATGATGCATGGGTTGCATCCAAACCATCCCCCATTTGGCAAGCTTGTATTACAGGCTTGAGACTAAAAATAAGACAGATCTATAGTTCAAGTGGACCCCACCTTAGTATATATATGGGGCCCATTTTGATTTATTTATAGCCATCCATTGAGGCCCACCTTAGTATATGTATGGGGCCCATTTTGATTTATTTATGGCCATCCATTGAGGCCCACCTTGGTATATGTATGGGGCCCATTTTGATTTATTTATGGCCATCCATTGAGGCCCACCTTGGTATGTGTATGAGGCTCATCTTGATTTATTTGTAGCCATCCATTGAGGCCCATATGATATGCATATGACCCATGTGATTAGGCCCATTTTGACGTATTCTAAGGCCCATCTTGATGTAGTTATGGCCCATCCATTGGGGCCCACCTTTGATATGTTTATGGCCATCTGTGAGGCCCACCTTTGATATGTTTATGGCCCGTTGTTGAGGCCCACTTGATGTATATGAGGCCCATATGATGTGGCCCATTTGATGTATTTGGAGCTCATGGGTTGAGGCCCATTGTGATGTATTAGGGCCCGTGGGTTGAGGCCCATTTGATGTATTTGAGGCCCATGGGTTGAGGCCCAATGGGATGTATACAAGGTCTATTGTATTGTGTGATTCCACCATGGGTTATGTAATGACATTTATGGCGGGCCATGCCTTGAGAGCAATGTTGGTTTGACATCCACATTGTAAGAATAGTGTTGGTTAAATGTCCGCATTATAACTCTCCCTAGGGTCATTGATAGGCCCATACTTGTTGTGTGTAGACCATCAAGGCCCATCTTTGTTGTGAGGATAGTTCATCACCATATAAAATGCTTAGTATAACTCCATGATTAATGCCCATAAGCATTATATGTATGCCTGATATGAGGAATGTTTGATCATAGCATACGCCATTGGGCAGACTATTTACGGGACTCCTTATGAGACGGAGTGCCCACATTATCGTGCTGTATACGTAGGATTGATGCATGACTGGATAGTGTGACTCATGCATCTCACATATATGTGACTTGATCATTATAGGCCCTAGCGACATCAGGGCTGTGGCCTCCATAGGCACACCGTGGATGGCTAAATGGGATATCGAAAATACTTGGTTCTAGCACTGTGGGCACTTAGGATGTCATTGGATAAAAATTTCAGAACCTCCTTGGTACCAGGAGATGCTCCAACGTCTCGACCGAGTGAAATATGAGTACCGATGCCTATACCATGAGGTCGTGTCTCCCACTGTGTCGTGGTCAGTTGGAAGGGGGTGTGGCCTTATTCGCCCGAGTGAGGGGGCTATAAGCTAGGCTGAGTATGACCAGCTCATAAATAGGTCCGCTATCGACGAGTCGGGCCCGATATTGACAGGCGGATAGTGAGGTCTCTTCCACTCCTTGGGTTATGCAGCTAGGGAGGAGGCAGTCGGAGTGGAGTGTAATAAACCCTGGTGATTTTTGAAGAGAGCAACCATACTGATATGTGGACTTATTGAGCAGGAATTGTATATCCATTCATTCATTCATTCACTATCCACTCGGGCTGGTGGTGCGTAACTATTTGTTACATATACCTTCACATGGCCAGGATTTCGGTTGGGCGCGTGACTAACCTGAGATCAGGATTTTACCATATTGAGTCGGACTATTCAAATTTAGGTATGGGACTGGTTTGGATAGAAGTCCCTTGTGGTGGACCCCGTAGCCTGCGATACTACGTACTATCATCCCGACTTCACATTTCAGCATGGTCATTTTATTCGCACCGTATATTACATTGCATCCTCAGCATCTATTATTGTCTTTTTATGTTTCACATCGAATGGCCTTGGTATGGCCGATAGCATCCATGCCTTGCATCACATAGCTTTGGTACAGCTAATAACATTCATGGACTTATTGCATATTTCCGCATTACTCTGATGTTGTATGATTCATGATCTTGTCAGTATTTTTGCTTATTTCGATGATATATGATTTGTGGGCTTTATTATATACTTGGCACTTACCTTACACATACTTTCACCACCCTCTAAGCTTTCTATAAGCTTATGCACGATAGATGCATGTAGGTGGCGTTAGGTTGCAACAGCGTTGAGCTTGGAGCGTGCAGCGGTCTTCTGGAGTTTTGATTTTCGACATATGTATTTCCCTTTCGGCATTGTATTCAAATATTTATATTAGTGGATATATGATGATGATGTAGTCTTTGTGATTTGGGTAAACTTTTGGTTATACTCCATACAAAAAAAAAATCATACTGAAAATCCTCCATGTATGATTCCATGATCGGAATCTGGTGCGTGCACGCTGGGAGCCGAGAATGGGGTACTACGGAGGCTGTCAGCAACAGATTTGGCAATCAAAAATGTTGTGAGCCCGGTTTCTGAGTTTGGAGCGTGACATCCATATAAGCATCACCTGCGAGAAGACCAAGCAGGATAGGAGACTGCCAGTAGCAAAACAAGGCTTTACTCAACGAGAACTAGCTCAAAAGATTGGTAGCAGGGCCTGAACAGGGGCCCTGCACAGGAAAATCCCCTGACAGACATGGACAACGAGACTATCCCACACCCATTCTCGGTTTCCCTGTCCTCAGTTGCCCCACGTTCGCTTTGTCTAGGAGGAGGGAGCCTCTAACGATGAGAGGCAACACAGAGCAGGAGCTGAATGCTTTATCCGGAGCTCCACCGCTGGCGATCTTTGCTAAACCGTCCACCATCAAGTTGCCTTTGTGAAAGGTGTAAGAGAATCAGACATTAAGGGGCTAGGCGAGCCGAAGGATAGTGCCGAGTTGGTACCATGGGTTCTAGCTACAAGCGAGAGAGGGGGAGGAGACTGATTGAAAAATAATGCGGGAGTCAATTTCAGCTATAACATTCCTGAGTCCCCTGTCAGCACATATGTGCAACCCATCAATCATCGCCTGCACTTCAGTGATGTTATTCGAGACGGTGCCATACTTATTGTGGAAAGTGAATATCATATTACCAAGGTGGTCTCTGCATACACCTCCTCCACCTCCAGCTCCTAGGTTACCCCTGGCCGAGCCATTAACATTGAGCTTAAACCATTCCCTACATGGCTTTACCCATTTGATAATCTGAGACGAAATATTAGGAGGGGAAGAACGACTGTTAATGCCCAGAGCCTGCAAGATTCGAAGTTCGCTCGAGGAGATATCTGGAGATCCTGGTAGGAGGTTCCCTGTCTCGTTCAGCCAGTTGGAGATACGGAGGATTGTTTGGGAGGTTGAAAATCTGGAGCCATCAAATCTAGCCCCATTTCTTCCTAACCAGATTTCCCATATGATGAAAGGAGGAACCATTCCACAGAGAAGCTTCCATCTAGAGGATTTTCTCGCAATCATGGACCATTGATGGATCCGTTGCTTAATAGATTGGTTGCCGAGGAGAGGAACGTGAAGAAGGTTTGCAAAGTAGGACCAAACCTACGAGGCAAATCTCCCGGTGTAGAAAAGGTGGTCAAGGGTCTCAATTTTGTAGGATTGGGGAAGGGATGACTGAAGGGTGGCATTGCAGATTGGGTGGTCAGGGGCAGTGTAGGCGAGATTGGGGGCCTGAGAGGGCTAGTGCAACTGGGAGGGTTGCCTATTAAAGGAGGGCTGACTGAAGAGAGGGTCTGCTGATCTGAAAGGGTATATAGGATAAGGGGTGGCTGAGTAGTGGAGGGGGTTGTTTCCGTAACAGACACATATAGAGGCTAAGTTAATCCCAAATCTTTGAATAGCTTCATCCACTAGAACTACCCTATGCATAACTTTCCAAAAAAATACCGCTATCTTCGAGGGATCAAACTTGTTCCAAGACCATATCGTCCAGCGCTGGATGGGCCTCCATTTGTGAAGGGAATCCCAGGCGGATTTAAGAGAGAATTTCCCTGACGACCTGCGCTTCAAAACATGGCGATCATCCCTGTTCGATAATGTCACTTCGTTGGCCTTAATCAGATTGATTATCTCAGGTGGAAGCATACCTTCGATGTGAGAAAGGTCCCATGAGCCCGACCAACTGCAGAAATCATTCACTTTGGCTTCTCTGTCAGTGCCAGAGATAGGGTACGTGGCTGCACCAATGAGAAGACCACCTCCTGTCCAGTTCTACGTCCAGAAATAGATGTCCCCTTTTCTAATCATCCATTTAGAGTTGTGGATAGAGAAGAGGAGTTGCGCTCTAACGTCCTTCTAAATGTTTGAGCCCACTATCCTAGTGTTATTATCAGCATTGTAGAATCTTAGGAGGTATTTAGTTGAAAAGAGGGAGGCCCAAAGCGAGTTGCCTGCTAAGAGCCTCCAGGCCATCTTGCTACAAAGCTGAGCATAACATCCATAATTTGCCTGATGCCAAGACCACCTTCCACTATGGGATAGCAAAGCTTGTCCCAGCGAACCTAGTGTCTTCTACTCTCTGTTTCGAGTTCCCTCAGAAGAAACGGGCCAGCGATTTCTCAATCTGATCGCAGGCCTTCTTGGGAATATTGATAGCTGACAAGAGATGAATAGGGAAGCTAGCAAGAACGTGTCTGATGAGCACCAGCTTAGCTGCCTGGTTGAGGAGGTTCGCTTTCTAGCCTGCGACCTTCGACTCGACCTTCTGGATGAGAGGGAGGAGATGCGAGTACCTGACTCTCCCTTTGCAAAGCGGGGCTTCCGGATATGTGATTGGAAGGGTCGCATGCTGGAATCCTGTGAGGTTGTTGATCTGCATGGCCCTGCCTGCAGGAGCTCATTTAGGCAAAATGAAGAGGCTTTTAGCTTTGTTAACTCTCTAGCCTGATGCTCTCTCATAAGATAGGATGAAGGCAAGAAGGGACCGAACAAACTTGATCCTGCCATTAAGAAAAATTGTCGTGTCATCAGCAAATAATAAGTGGGAAATAATGGGGCAGCTTCTAGGGAGGCTGTAAGGTTGGCAGGTCCCTGAGAGGAATAGGCGGGACAGGACTCTACTAAGGACTTCGACAACAATGATGAAAATTGCTGGGGAGAGTGGGTCTCCCTGGCGGAGACCTTTGGATGATTGGAAGAAGCCAAATTTTTTACCATTGATGGACAGAGAATGAGCAATCTTCCCAGCATTGTTGCCCCAAACGGACCCAGCTAGGATTGAACCCGAACTTTAGAATAACCTTGTTGATGAAGCTCCACTCCAAGCGGTCATATACCTTCTCCATGTCTAGCTTGATGATCATGTTGCCCCCATGAGTTTTAGTTATCAATGTCGAAAGCCATCTCAGAAGCCAGGGAGATACTCTTATCTATTGATCTACCTTTAACAAACATGCTTTGTTCATTGGAGATGATAGTGGGAAGGATATTGGACGACCTGACTGCGATGATCTTGGAAAAAATCTTATGGATGCAATTACATAAGCTAATAGGCATGTAGTCAGCAAATGACATCGCATTCTTCTTCTTTAGGATTAGAAAAATGGATGTACATTAGAAAGCTCTAGGAATGTTACCTCCCTTAAAGAATTCCCGCGCCGCCACAAGTAAATCATCCTTGATGATGTCCCAGCATGAAACGAAGAAGGCGCCTGAAAATCCATCTGGGCTTGAGGCACTATCTGGAGGGATTGCTAGCACCACATCCTTGAGCTCGTCCAGAGAAGGAGGCAGTGATAGGAAGGAATTCATCTGATCCGAAATGATAGAAGAAATGCAGTTCAGGAGGGCTTCATCAACTGGAGCTTGGTTGGCCTCTGATTCGAATAGCCGCTTGAAGTATACTACCGCTGCTTCCCTAATATCTTCTATTGAGTTGATTGTGTCACCCGATTGGAGCTTGATTGCTGAAATGGAAGTTCTCCTTCTTCTTTCCATCATGGAGTCGTGGAAAATTTTAGTGTTGTGGTCTCCTTCCTTGAGCCATGAGATTCTTGATTTTTTCTTCCAAAAGATCTCCTCCTGAATAAGAGCAAGCTTGAGATCAGCTAGCGCCTCATTCAGAATCTTTCTATCTTCCTCTGAACCTAAGTTAGACAGATTGGACTCTGCCTTGTTGATCCTGTCCTCTGCATTCTTGATCTTTTGGAATATATTCCCAAAAACTTCGACATTCTAGTGCTTAAGAATCGATTTTACTTTCTTCATCTTCAAAAAAAAATTCATCATGGGGGAAGCATCCACCCGCTGATCCCAAATGTCCCTGACCACATTGCTAAAATTCTCATGATTAGTCCACATGCGTTGGAACTTAAAGGGTCTAGGGCCGTTGAAGGAATCTTCTTCAAAATAAAGTAGCATGGGGGAATGGTCTGAGAACACGTAAGTAAGATGTTCCACCTTGTATCTAGGGTGACAGTCCAGCCAATCTGAGTTGAAGAGCATTCTGTCGATTCTCGCCTAGCACTGGTTTTGACCTAATCTGTTGTTGCACCAAGTGAATTTAGAACCTACGAAACCTGCATCAATCAACCCACAGTCGTTAGTTACATTCTAGAAATCAGCTATACTTCTGTTGTTTGAAGCACTGCCTCCAATTCTTTCATCTTGCGTCGCTGTGGAATTGAAGTCTCTGCATACTAGCCACGGGCCATTAATGAGTATGGAAATAGCCAACAGGTCTTCCTATAGCTCAGTTATAATTGCCCTGCTATAAGAGGCGTATACTGTTGAGATGATGTTGGTCTGATTGTTGTCCTCTAGGGAGACCTTGAGCATGATGCATTGTTTCGACGCTGTGATGGTGGACAACTGAAATGGAGGGTTGAAAAGGATCCAGATTTTTCTTTCCACTGAGTCTTCTGCAATCGAGTGTTGGAATCCCAGCTTGGTGGCTATCGCAGGTGTTCTTGAGGGCCTAATCATTGGTTCTTAAAGAAGTAAAATGCCTATTTTCTTTGATCTTACCAGTCTCTTCAGGTGTCTGAGGGTTTGGGAGTTCCCTATCCCTCGCACGTTCCATGAAAGGATGCTAGTCATCTAATTCCCAGTCGCCAAGTCTGTTCCTGCTAATGATACTAGCTAGCCTATAACTCTTCTAAGGGATAACTTCCTCTTCTGTATGACTGGAGCTTTTTTAACTGAGCTTTGCGGCTGCGGCCAGCTGGAATAGGAAGGGTGAAAGGCAGCTGTGGAGCTTGATTCTCTGATCTCCACCCAAAGGTCCAGGTTGTCATGGTTGTGGGTTGGGTTGAAGAGGGTAGGTGCCTAATGGTTCGAGATTGTCCCTAAATCCCCGTCTTCTGAACCGAAGGAGGAATCAACACTGGCAAGGTCCCAAGACATCAAGTCTCCAGGCCAGCTCCACCTATCTAAGGTGTCCATCCTATACTCCTTAGTTCTAAAGATCTGAGCAGAGATTTCTTCAGAGCGAATGGGGATGTCCATACCCGTATGGGCAGTGTCGTGCTGAGGCTGAGAGCGGAGAGGAGTTTCACGAACAATGTTAGGGGGTAGAGAGGGCAAAGGGGAGGCATGAGGGTTAGAGGGGTAGGATGGATTGTGTGCAAAGAGCAGGGGCCGCTGATACAGTGGGTTGGAGTGGTGAGAATCGAGTTGTTCTGTCTCTGGCATATGTGAGCTGACAGGAGGGAGTTGGGCAAGGGTGATTGCTGGGGTGATTGCAGTCCTGGTATTGCTGGGTTGGGGTCTCATGGCATTCAATGAGACACTAGTATTCACTCCCCAAGTATAGGGTTGTGATGTAGTAATAAACTCGGTAAGACCGAGGTCGAATCCACAGGGACTGAAACTTGTACGTTTCCTGAAACTAGATAGAAATAGAACTAGCCTAAGATGCAAACTAAATCAAATAGAATTTCAGAAATAATTGTGGAATAATTATCTAAAACTTTAAACAATTTAAGAAAGAAAACTAGGGATTCAGAGGATCCACTTGTAGAGATCAGGGAAATCTTATGCCTGCTTCAGAAATCATGAAAATTTACCAGACTTCCTTTGATATAGTTTTCAAGGGGTGAAAGGTATATGAATTAGAATGGATTCCATCACCAAACCATGCCCAGGAGACAAAGTAACCAACAGAATTAAACTAATTACCAACCAACCAATAATGTATGAAGATCAGGAAGGGTACTGTCATCCTACCATGCCCATGGGACAATGATGAACAACAGGGCTTCCTGACTTCATAAACATAAAAAGGGGAAAGAAATACTCAAAGCCATTGTAAACCTATTGTAATTTCAGTCACAACAGACCATTAAAGACTAAAAAAAATATTCCTTTAATAATCAACTAAATCAAATTCAGTTTATGAATTCTAAATTAAAGGCACAAAGTAGAATCTCCCATCTCGCTACAGGCTTCACCTCTTAGCCCTAGCTAAGAGGTTCAGCCAAGAATGGACATGCTTAGGCTGAATCCAACATAAACAAGAGAAGAAGAAGAAAAGAAAAAAAAGAAAATAAAATCAAGCCTGCCAACGTTACTCATGTGCAGCTCTCCATCCGTCAGGCCAAGCCCCAACTCTCCTCCTTCCAATGCCTCTTTCCTTGCTCCACGTCCAGCTCCCAAACCATGCTCACGTCCCTCCTTTCCACGCTGCCTCACTCTCTCTCTCACGTTCTAGTTTTCTCCTGACGTCCAGCCAAAAAGCCTCCACGGTAGCTCTCAATTTTTAATCCTCCCTTTCACGTTTCAGCCACCCCCTCTTCTTTCTTTCTTTCCTTTTCTTATAGGTAAGCAGGCCCTGGAGAGGTGCGTAGGAGCGTGGAGAGGTCCAATCCGAGAAGGAGTAGGCTGCGGAAGACTTGTTTACACCGCAAGGCCGGTGCGTAGGTCTTTTCGCAGCCAAGAAAACGAAAGAAAAAACTTCCACTTTCCTCACGTTCTTTCCAAATAAATAACGTCCCTTGGGAAATATTTGGACGAGATACACGATGGATGGTTTGGATCATACCTCTGATCAAATAGAGTGGGCCAAAACGCACGAAAATCCTAAATTTTCCGGACGCAAAACAGAGTAGCGTCATTGACGCTGTGACGATGGTGGGGCCCACTTCACTGTTGTGTTGGGAAATCCAAGCCGTCCATTGTGTTCAGGACGAAAAACCGTTCGGGAATGGTGAGATTGGATTGATTTCGGTGTGGCCCCACAATATTTTCTACTCCGCCGTTCATCATGCATTTAACGGTTAGGATTCTGCAGAATCTTCCATGATCTCAAGAGGCCACCTAGGTGAGGTAAATACCCCACCTATGCACACAATGGACGGTACCGATCAGCTATTTGGAAGAGGAATGGGCCCCACTAAGAGGAACCGGCGGACGCTGGAGCGTCCGCTGTTAGCTGATTTGCGTTTTGAGAAGATGAGTCGGTCAGCGCACGCTGACCGACTTAAGGTGTACTGGCGTAAGTCCGGTGCACCTTAGTACATGCACACACACTGTACATGTAGGTCCCACGGAGGTGTTTGTGACAAATCTGCTCCATCCATCCTCTTTAGAACCTCATTTACGGGGTTGAGACTAAAATTGAGACATATCCAAAGATCTGGTGGGCCCCAAATCATGATTTTAGTGGCTGATCTGTCCGTTGGGACACTTGCACAGGGATTGAACAGATGAAATTTGACGTGTACGGTTCATTTATGGTCCTCAGGCCACTTATGGAGTTTCGAACTAATCAGATGGTGGGAACCCTATGATTTTGCATTCTGAACACTTTTCGAGCCACTTGAGCTCCAATTTCTTGATTTTCTTGAATCCCTGGCATGCACATCCGTCGATCTTGGTCTCCTGGGGTCCGTCGCTTACCTTGGTGATTTCAGGCTGTTAAATCCATGCTTTTAGTACCTTTTCCTAGTCCAGGCTCGTAAACATGCCCTGCAACACAAACATGATTAAATCAGCCATTAAACGGAATTCTGCTTGTAGATCCAAGTAATAACTGGGGTCTAATATACAATATTTGACCCTCAACAACTAGCAGGGGAACCTAAGCAACGAGGATGAGAGGGCGAGTCATTGGGGATATGGCGGCTCTGAGAGGCTTTTATTCGAACATCTCGAAGACACGTAACATCTACCTTAGCTGTAGCCATATGAGTAGCCTCCGTTGGAGACCGGTCGTCGAGAGGGATGTCTGATCTATTAAGGGAAGGCTCTGGATGGTGGGTGTTGGCAAAGGTGTTATCCATCCATTGTCTGGTGCTGACTAGTTAAAGAGGGGGCTGAGGGTTGTTGACAAGATTGGAAGAGCCGGATCTGTTAATTTCAACTAGATCTGTTCAACAAGGGTGATAATGGGAAAGCACAAACCCTCAACCTCCAAGTTGATGACTGTGGACAATGTGGCAGCTGGGTGAGGGATTATCTTAGCCCTTGCGAACATGAGGAAAGATGCATCAAGGGTGTTGTGATCAATGTCTACCACTGATCCAAAAAACTTGCAATTTGCTCGACTGTTTGCTTGCACCAAGCATGAAGGGGGATCCCTTAGATACGGATCCAAGTACCTATGTTAGTGGAAACCAAAGATGGACTCCAAGGCTTAAGAGAATGAAGGTTCATGGATTGGTGCAGAGTGGAGTCTCTTTCGAAAGCGACTGCTTCTTCCCTAAATTGGAAAGAAAGGAGGAAGGCCCGATCTGAAATCCTGGCGATTCCAACTTGTGAAGCACTGAAAGGAGAAGATCTGATAGCATCAATTAGATGGGAGATGGAGCAGGCTTGGGTGAATGATGTGCCAACTAGGGCATTGGAAAGGTCTTTTCTCCTGGCATTCGAAACCCTTCCAGGAACCTGGATAGAGAAAGCGTGATGGTCACTGCGCCATCCCCGGTTACTCGCTAGATTTGAGGTGTTTCTCTTATCGTCACTAATATATGTTCGATGAAGAGGTGTGCTAACCTCCCTGATCTGGGCCATGTGGGGCAGAATCTGTGGTCTCCTTCCCCCATGGTTCCTATCCGGGGTATCGTCTGGCTTCCTATTCCGTGCCAGTTGGATTAGCAGCTTCCTTCCCCCAAAGTTTCTACCCTGAAGGTTGGACATAGCAGATTCTGCGTCAAGCTTATTACTGAACCTAACGAAGCAATACCTTTTGTTGCTCCTGCCACCAGGGAGCGTTGGGATATAAACATTTGCAATGTGCTCAAACTTCTCAAATCTTGTTGAAATCTCCGCGGTGGAGGAGCTGAATGGGATGTTCGCTATGAAAAGAGAGTGGGTGGCATGGGATTTCTGGCATAGAATCGTAGACCATCCCACTTCCGCTTCCTTCTCCGCTTCGTCCCTTGTTTCCATTCTCTCAGTGTTGTGTGGTACAACAGACAATCCGCTTCCTTGTTCATGCATGGCCACGATTTCGTAGATAAGAACCTGGTTGGCACGTGTTGATCTTGCCTATACTAAGACAATAAAGATCATCATAAATTAATTAGGATTTTTATGAAAATATATTCCTTACAGGAGTCTTCACTTTTACCAAATAATAACGCTTGTGCAAAGGAAAACCCCTACGAACGATATTGCTCGAGGGGAGAATTACCAAAATGGCTTTTTTTTTTCTTTAAAAAAGTAATAGATTCCGGAACCCTCCAGCCACATGGTCTATGTATGACATCCAATTCACCCAAAGTATCAACTCCACTACGATTATCAGGGCTGAAGCAGGGCCTGCCACAAATGCATTCTTAATAGGTAGAGACCACGAAAGAAGTCTAAACAAAAACAAAAGTAGTCCATCATATCTGCGTGCAATCCTACACGGGGTCTAATGTAACTAGGCCCTATGTATGTCCAGTCCAAAAAAAAATTATTCCAAACAGAAAGAAATTGCCATTAGAAATATGGATCGTAAATCAGTTGTACCTTTTGATCCTGTATTATCTGGAAACGCACGACCAATCGATCTTTACGTAACATTGCATCCAAATTCAACCTACTTGCTATAATGATAGAACTCATCAATTTTTCAAAAAACACTCTCCGGTTTCACACTACTATTTTAGAATATATTTTTTTAATTATTTTTGTTAATTTTTATTTTTGTCATATTTTCTTATTTTTAAAGTTTTAGGATTTTTGTTTTTTCTAGAAATTATTTGTAATAATGCAAGGAATTCTCCGGTAAAGTTCATCTGGACATTTTTTTTCACAAATTAGGCTTTAGAATAGTTTTAATATTTTGGATAATTTTCAAATTAAGGTTTGAATTTTGTTATTTTTGGTAATTTTCTATTAGGGTTTGCCTTTTTCTTTTATAAGTTATGTAAACGAGAAGTCTTAGGATATCTCTTAATGTAATTTTGAATTTTCTTTTTTATCTTGTGGATTTAAGGTTTTTCCGACTTGAGGAAGACGATGATCTTCTTCTCATTATTCCATACCCTTTCTTGCCTCAGTTGGTATCAAAGTGAAGCTTTTCTTTGGTTTGATGATATCTAACAATGATTCAACCAACAACCCAACTGACGGTGCTCCAAGGAACAATCCTATGACAATGGTAGTAATGTTTGAAGCCTTTTAATAGGAGAATTTGCAAGTTATGAAAGTAATACAAATGGCAATTGACCATTTGATGAGAGCTCTAGGACAGATATGTGTTCGTAGTGACATTATGTATGTAGTGCAACATGTGATGAATTGCATGCCACCACTGTGATCATGAGGAAGCTGTTGTACACGCCATATGACGAGATATATAGATCTGCAATGGTACAACTTCTTCCAAACTAAGAGCATTGTGAGAAAAAAAAATGTTATATAATCATAAATGGTGGGGGCAATGAGAATATCATGCCGAATGTATGGTGGAAAAGTTGCAACTAAAGATAGAATGCACCCATCTCTGTATATGATTGAATTAATAAAAAATTAAATAAATAAATAATAAATAAATAAAGCGAAAGAAATGTAACTAAACGATGTCATATTCTCTTATTCATTAGTAAATATCATAAAGAGGAAGTAATGTGTGACATGATTGATATGATGGCTTCACATGTTACTTGGTCGACTTTAAAAAAATAAAAAATAATAAAAACTTCATATAGCAAAAAAAAAAAATAAAAAATGCTACTTGATCGACCATGGTAGTACGATGTTGATGCCATACATAAAGGCCAGAATAATATATTTATTTTTATTAACGATAGTAGAAAGATTATTACCGTCCGTATGAGAATGGAGAACCAACCCAAGACTTATAAAGTGAAGTGGCGGCCTCTCATAACCATATGAAGTTTCATAAAAAAAAATCTAAGGAGGCAAGAGAAATCAATGCATTAGTTCTGAAGGAAAAGGAGGTAGAACGCGCCATGAATATTTTAGAGAAGTTGAAACCAATGTTGTAAAAGGTTAAGGGGATTATGCCTGATGAACTTTCCAACGAGTTGCCCCCCCCATGCATATTATCCAACACCACATTGATCTTATCCCAGGGAAAAATCTTCTTAATCACCCACATTATTAGATGAGTCCAAAAAAATGCAAGATCTTGTATAGAAAAGTGAAGGAACCATGAATTGTGTGTTGTTCTAGCCCTGTTGATGCCTAAGAAGTTATAGGAGTCTAATACCAAGTATAAGGAAGTGAATAATAAACATCTGCGCTAGAAAGTGTTTAAAGTAGGTGATAACGTGCTAATTTACCTGTGCAATGAGAAGTTTTCAACTGGGACTTATAACAAGTTGAGGAATAAGAAGATCATTCTTGTTTTGATCCTTAGAAAAAATAACAATAACTCTTATGTTGTTGATCTTCCCGAGTGCATGGACATCTCATGGTCTTTCAATGTGGTAGACCTGTATGAGTATCATGAGCTAATTCTGTTGAATTACTTGAGTACGAGTTCTTTTCAAGTGGAGAGGACTAACGTAGGATGTGCAACGGATGCATTCTTAATAATTTGAATTAAAAGAAATCCAAACGAAAGCGAAAGTAATTCGTAAAATCCAACCCTAATCATGCATAGAGCATGACATAACTAGGCCACAAGCACGTCCTATTCGAAGAAATTCATTTCGGATAGGGAGAAATTGACGTTCGAAATGTGGATCTATAAATCACTTGTAACTTTTGATTTGGGAATCAACATGAAATGCATGACCTATCAATCTTTATATAACGATGCTTCTAGGGTCAAGTGGCTCACAATACTAGCCGAATTAATCTATTTTAAAAAAAATAATGTCTCATCTGTTTCAGTATTACGATTTTAGGAAAATTTTACTATTTTAGTAATTTTAAATTTTGTTGTATCTCCTTAGTTTTAGGGTTTTAAGATTTTTAAAAATTTTCCTATAATAATTTTAGAAATGTTCTAGTAAAGTTTATCTGTATGTTTTATTTTTGGCAAATTAAGCTTTAAAAGTGTTTTAATATCATGGGTAACTTTCGAATTAGAGTTAGAATTTTATTATTTTTGGTAAATATGTTTCACTTACTGGAGGCCACCATCTGTATAGAATTTGATTTCGGAATTAAGTTCACTTGTTTTCGGCCGAAGTTGATGCCGAAGAGGATGATTCCAAAGAAGATGACACCGGAGAAGATGATGCTAGAGAAGGGTGCTGGACAGGGTGGTGGTGAGACCCTGAGGAGAAGTTTCGAAAGGGATTGTAATGCTCAAGGCTGGGATTGAAAATGGGATCCTTCATCAGCTTTGGCCCTATATCATGATATCCATATATCGTATGTAGGTCCCATCTTCCCCTTTTAGTCGAATCCACTCCATCCATTCTCGTCGGAATTATGATGAAGTACACTGCCCAGAGAATGACTGATATCTTCCTACTAGGTGAACTAAACAACAACGAAACAATAGGTACCGTTTTGGCCAACGTTGAGAGTTTATTCTTGTTGTAGGCCACGGATAGCTCATGATACGGTGAAGATGCCTCCTTCCAAAAGAAAGCCGAGGAACATTATCAACTGATTGAGATATACCTTCCGATGAGCCCTATGGTCGTGAAGCTTCGCTCGATGCTTCATCATAAAAAATCAAGAAGAGCTTTGTTCAAAGCTTCTCCTGCACGCAATTTACCACGTACAAACATGCCATAAACCAAAATCATTCACACTAATATCAGTGTGGTCATCCATGTATGTATGCTCCTGTTCCATACCGTGCATATGTTTTTACAACTTATCTTAATACATGGTCCCAAAATTTTATCATATCCAAAAGGTCCATGGCCCATCAAAAATTTTCAATGATACTATGAGATTTAAACTTGGTCCACTTGATCTTTAGATATGCTTTAGTTTGCGAGTCTTGCATTTAAACGACCTGGTCAGATAAATGGATGGTGTGAATGAAACACTTCAATCACAATAGGCCCCATAAATTCATATGGATCCAAAAAACCATCTGTCGATCATTACATCCTGAGCGCTGAGTTCCAAGCAGGGCAAATTTGTCCGATTTTATCTTTAAAAAAGGGGTCAGAGGTCTGTAAAGGCATTTGTTAACCCCAACCTATTTATGGGGCGTTTGGCTGAGCCTATACTTACGTCAATATCCCAAAAAATTAAGCAAGGGTCTTACTGTATGTGTAAAAGCAAGGATGATCAGTCAGATAGGATGGTCTGAAGGTATACCTCAGATCAACGGTTCTGATTGGATGAGCTCTTGACCATTGACCATCCTTTTTAGGTTGCTGTGCACTGTTTGCCGAAAATGGATTGGCTACTCCCCCTGCCACCAGCCAATGGCTGGTGGTCGGTGCTGTGTCAGCCCAACATGATGTATGTGTTTCATTCATGCCGTCCATTTATTTTTTTGGATCATTTTATAGTCAGATCATTTTATAGTATAAGACCAAAAATGAGGTATATCCAAATCTCAAGTGGACCGTAATACAGGAACAGTGTTGAATGAGCGTCGACCATTAGAAACCTTTTGGGGGCCATAAAAGTTTTGGATTAAGATAGATCTTTGTTTTTTCCCTTCATTTGGGCCTGTATGAACTAATCAACAGATTGGATGTCAAATAATCAGTACAGTGAGCCTTAGGAGAATTTTAATGGTGGATATACAATCATTATTTTTTCCTGTGGTGTGGTCCATCTGATATTAATATCCCTCTCAACTTTGGGATCAAGACCTAAAATAATCTATAAAAATGGATGAACGGAATGGATGAAACACATACATCATGGTGGGGCCCACAAAGCACCGACCATCAGCCACAGGGGTGGTGGCAGGGGAGTAGCCAATCCGCTTCCCTGTTTGCCATGTATATGTGCAGTGAAAGGGGTTCTATCATTGTATTATGTTAAAGATGGCCGGCCCTCGGACGGGAGCGGATTAGATACGGCCTGGCCTCACCCAAAACAGTGCGGCCCTCACGGTGGAGTTTGATATATGTATTCTATATCCACGCCGTTCATATGTTCTTTAAAATCATTCGAAGGCATTAGCCCAAAAATGAAAAAAAATAAAAATAAAAAAAAATAAAAAAAATAAAAATCCAAATCTCAGGTGGACCATACTATGGGAAACAGTGGTGATTGAACGTCCTACCATTAAATAATTCCTAGGACCCACATTAATGTTTCCGTAATGTTTATTTTCCATCCAACATATTGACAAGGTCACATAAAACTGGTTGAAGGGAAAAAAAAAAAAAAACCTAGTGCCAGATTTATCCAAAACTTACGTGGCACATTAATGGCCAATCACAACCTTTTCCTATGGTATGGATTTTTGGACTCATGCCCTAAAATGATCTGAAAAAACGATGAACGGTGGGGATATATAATAAATCATCAAGGTGGGTCCCAACGTAATGGCCACACCGTCTTGGGTGAGGCCGGGGCTGCACCTAATCGTCTCCCATTGGACGGCCAGCCTTATCATTCCCAACGACCTTTGACGTGTGAGTTTGATACTGTTTAGTGAAGAGAAATGATCTAGTACTGCCCCGGTGACATAAACTTACTGTACTGAACAATCTTTTCCCAGCCAATGCATCCATGTCTAGTGAATCCGAACCGTGGAAAGCGTTAGGCACATCATGAGTATCACCTGTAAGAAAACTCAGTCCCATCCAAGTATCATATTGGCCATACCGTTAAAAAAATGAATGGGATTAAACTTCCTTTGGGCTATTCTACTGGACATTGGTAAATACGTCGATCAATCTGGACCGACCAACTGATGGGCCAAACAACTGTTTAGGAAATAGTTATCCCATCCATTTGCAATCTCTAATCTAACCACCTAGGATCGTATTAAAAAAATAATAATAATAATAATAATAAATTTTTTAAAAAAATCAGCTTGCTGGACTTTTGTGATCTCGTTCAACCGATAGATGGTCCACTAACAGAAAAGTTCGGTTTCATGGCCAAAGTCTACAACCCATAGAATGGGTTGTGACCATTTCCCTCGGAGTAATCACTTGATCCTTGACCGGTGGTTTTGAACAAGTGGGGTCCACCGTAACCTTAGATGTAACTGGCCTTGCAATTGATGGGCAATGCCGTAAAAGATTCCCCCATTAAACAGAACCGTTCTTCTAAATTCTTCACCATACCGTTAACCAGACAAAAAATGCCAGCCGTCCAAATTCGAGAAAAAAAAAATGCAGCTGCCAATGTCAGGATTGTCCAATCACTCACATTTTGGGTCGTGCCCCATCTACCGTGTTCGAAACAATCTGTACGGTTCTGATTTTCTGTCCATCACTTATACAATCGTTGTATGCAATATGCATCAGTATGCATGGTTGTATATACTCGGCCAGAATATTAATTAATTTAATAAAATGATTCCGCGTAGGGGTGTCAATGGGCCAGTCTCGGGCCTGAAGAATCAGAATTTTGAATAAAATCGGCCCGAAGGCCCGGACTAAAACAGTTCATAATCCTGGCCGAAAACTACCTCAGGCCCGGCCCTGTTGACAGCCCTAGATCATCGCAGACCGGACGCTGAAGTAAACCTTTCTTAATTCGCTTACGCAGACAAACACGGCATGAAATCAAACGGAAGGATCCGAGGACTTGACTTTGACCCATTCGTCATACAAGGCTACTGTGGGAGTTAACCACCATTTTATATAACTTGTAGACTGTAGTGTCTCCCAAACCGTACACGTGGCATACAATCATGTAAATCCATACGGTTCAAATGCTTCTGATGAAAGATAACTCAAAAGATGACTCTGATCTAACTCTTCCACCGATCTAATTCACAGCTATTGAATGAGTAGTTGAAGCTAAATTGGTCAGTGGTCCAAATCTAACTAGTGAAATCGGTTAAGATCGTTTGTATGGTGTGAACTTCTTGTTATGCTTCATCTAAAATGGAGGCCAACAAAACCCCACAACTCAAAAAATAGTGGTGAACTATCAACATGGTCCAAGTCTCCCATTTATTATTTTATTATTTTGTGTTGCTTTCTGTTTTGTTGGTGACCTGACTGTATATATACTGTTTACAATGAAAGAAGAAGTGAAAGAAACAAACCCATAGCAAAGCAAGAGATATACATCATGGACATCCATTTCTTTCTATTGCCGCTTCTTTTTCTTGGGCCGTCAATTGCTGCCGGGCCAACTTCTAATCCATTGGTAACCGCTGATTCCATTGGAGCCAATAACAGTACATGTGTGTCTGTGGTACTCCATGACTTCTACTCAACTCCGGCCTACCAATCACAAACGTCAATCAGCCCATGCAATTTGAAGAACAAATCCGCAGGTACGATCTATTCTTCCCACTAACCAAATTGAGTTTCACAGTAGAAAATATGAATTTAGTTATTGGTATTTATATATTTGTAAATTTTACATGAAACCAATATTGTTCGATTTTTCAAATTGTACATCGATGTATGCTCAATTCTGTTGTAATTATGTCGGATTTTAATAGCATAGACAATGGGATATTTTAGTTTTTTTTTTTTTTTTTTTTAAGAAACTAGGCTTTGGGGAGTAATTTCTAGGAAAAGAAACAAAAATGTATAAGTCCACCCCATGAGTTAAGCATACCCCATAACAGAACCCAGCCCCGGCAACAACGGGCCCAAGTGGGCTGAGGCAAAAGCTGCCTCAGCAATCAACTTGAGCCGATCATACGTGTTTCAACTCTAATCTTAGGATCAAAATATTTTAGGCATGTCATTGATAAAGTTGTTGGATTAAAAAGGTTTTTAAAATTAGATTTGAAAAATCTTTTTTTTAAAAAATCAAATCAAATTTTTGCCTTTGTTAATCAACTTGCTTTAATTGTGTTTAGTTTAGTTTCATCTCATATTGAAATATTGTTAGAAAAACTAAGCATTTATATTAAAACTATCCACTTATCATTTGTATTGAAAAATAAAGATATGTTATGGGAGAATGTGCACGCGCGGTTGTGGACGCGTTGTAGCACGATGCAGTGTGTCTTTAATCAGACATTTTTCGTTTTCTCGACGTATGTTTTGTACTCATGCACACGGTTACAAACCTACTCAATAATTAATGAGCTAGCATGTGCCGACGTGCATTTATTATACCGCTTGCATGTGTCTTGAGCTCTAATGGCTACCTGTTTTTCTTTATAAAGTCATCTCTCCTCCTTTGCAAAATCATCCGAAAAATTTATCTTCTCTTTGGTTTTTTTTTTTTTTTTTTTTGCCTTTGGGTAAATCAGTTCGAACTTTCTTAAGTTCGTGTAGCTGAGATCATTAGTGCAACTTATCTAAGCTGCTCATCTTAGAGGAGAGTTGTTATATCTCAGGGGCAAACTTGCTGAGACCTAGTGCCTGGATCATCTTTTTGTGGGGACAAATTTGTCTTTAAGACAACGACGGTAACATGCCTCAACTCTCTAGATCTTTCTATTATTATTTATGGTTTATTGTTTTTAGATTTTCTGTTATATCTGCATATTAGAACCAACAATTTAAAGATAAATTTCTCTCTTAAAAATCTCAACATTATGACTACTGTATCTGAGACTCCTAGAATCAAGATTTTGTATGGGAAAAACTTTAAGAGATTGCAGCAGAAAATGAAGTTCTATCTAACTACCCTCAAGCTGATTTACATTATTAAATATTCTACCCGCATCACTTAAGCTAATGAACCAATGATATCTTTTAAACTATTGAAATGGAAGAATGATGACTATCTATGCCGAAACCATATTCTTAATGCGATGACCAACGAGAACCATATGATATCTACTATCATCTCTCCATTGCCAAAGAACCGTGGAATTATCTTGAGAAAAAAAAAAATCAAAATGAAGGATGCTGGAACAAATAAGTATGTAGTTAGTTTTTATATTGATTTTAAAATGGCTGATGATAAATCTATAATAAATAAGGTGCATGATTTATAGAAGGTAACTCATGAAATCTTCTTTGAGGGTATGGTGATTAATGAGGTTTTTCAAGTTGCTATGATAATCGAGATACTTTATTCACTTGGAAGGAATATAAAAAAAAAAAAAAAAAAAATTAAGCATAAGAGAAAGGACATGAGTTTTGATAACCTCATCCTTCACATACTTATAAAAGAGGAAACTACAAATCGTGATAAAAAAATTTCTAGATCTAGAATTTATAATTAAGGTCCACCTTGTTGAGAATAACCAGAAGGGTCAAGAAAATCAAAGTTTTGGATCACAAAAGAAAAGGCATCCACATAACCAAATAAATAATTTTAAAAAAAGACAAAAATAATGTTGCTATGTGTGAAAAAGAAAAAAAGGATTTCTAAGCCCAAGATTTCCTCTCTAGCCTCAGATCTTACTCTCCAGGCTCTTGGGATTGAGGCTCTTCCGCCTAAGATGGCAGCAACTATAATCAAGTAGCTTCTTCCAACTTTTGGCTGCTGCAAGCTGAATGTGTATGGTTCGTCCGAAGGTAATCTGGGGCTAGCAGGGGGTGGAAGCATTTGTAGAGGTGAGAAGGGCCTTTTCTTGTTTGTTGTCGCTAGGGGATATGGGATGGGCTCCAACAATATTGTTGAGCTTAGGGTAATCTGGGATGGATTAGTCTTATGCTTGGAAAATGGGCTGAACAGAGTTATAGTTGAATTTGACTCTAAGATGGTTGTGGACCTAATCAATGGGGTTAATCAAGAGGATTTTCGCTGGGGATACTGGTTATCCCGGATCTATAAGCTTAACAACAGTAGAAATTTTTGCTTCCGTCATATCCCCAGGGAAGGCAATGCCCCTGCGGACGGTCTGGCGAAGATTGGGAGTAACCGTCAATTGTTTACCATGTTTGTTCATGCAACAGATCTTCCCCCTCGGATTAGCTTGGTTAGCTCACTCGATTTGACTCGAAAGCTCGATTTGACTCGGTTCAAAGCTGAGTTTGAGTCGAGTCGAGCTTTTTTTTTTTAGCTCAAAAAAATTTCAAACTAAGTTCGAACTTGCCCAAGCTCGACTCGACTCGGATTGAACCCTAACTCAAATCGAACTCGGATCGAACTAGTTTGGTGACTCGGTCGGTTACTTTGATATTGATGTTGCTCACCAAGTGTTTGATGAATGACTCAACGAAATGTCGGCTAGTGGCAAGGAAGGTATGTATATGAAACAAATACCATTTTTCCGTGATTTTGATGTTACCTATAAGGTGTTTGATGAAATACTTGTTGTTGTTTTACATACAATGAGAAAATGAAAGTGCACTACATGTGTTTGTGAAAATGTCGCAGAGGCTCAATTTTAGCTCAAACTCGGCTCTAATTGGCCCGAGTTGCTGACCAAAGCAAGCCGAGCTGGCTAGTCAAGCTCGAGGACCAAGCCGAGCCGAGTTCGAGCTGGGGTCAACTAGTGGTCGAGTCGAGTCGAGCTGAGGCCAGCTCAACTCGGTGTACCCCCCTATAAACAACTATAATGATTGCTTTGTAACAATTGCTACAACTACTTTGTGCATATTGCAATCATAGCCTTAAGCAAATTGTGATCGCTGCTTTGTGTAGATGGTGACCATGAAAACTCTTATGACCTCATTATAAATCGGATAGGGGCAATCTTGTTGGAAAAAAAAAAATCAAATTAAGAATTTTGAGTACAAAAAAAATTAAATAAATAATATTTTAATCAGGCTGGAGCACGTATCAGATATGTTGTCCTTAAAGTGTAGTTCACACTCTCTTCTCTCAGATCAAAGATTGTTGGTGGGTTGCTGGTGAATTGCTTCCAGGATACGTCAAGCCTTGTTTGGTCCTACGTGCAACAATCACGAAGGGACTACCGCAGGAACTTAGCTAACACAATGACATTCTCTGATAGACTCTGTGAGTAATTTGACTCAGAACTTAGTGGTTTCGAGTACTCAGTGTGTTACTAACTTGTAAAAAAGGAAAGAGAGCCTTTGTTTTTTTCCTGTAGAGGAGATTGTTTAGATTTTTTATACTTGATTTGGACCTGGGAATCCAGTTTATATAGATGAGGCAAATGCACCTAAGGCCATAAATGATCAAAACGTTGCATAACATTTCTGACTATTTACTTATTAATGCAAACATTTTTCGGACCATTGACATTAACCCGCGTCAATTTCTAGTCGTTCTCTATAATGGACGGTTCATGTTGGGTCGCGAGGGAATGACTGCATGTGACACGATGTGCACGTGCGAAGTACAAAATGTGCCACTGCACGTGAGTGTGTGAGTGCGTGTCCGCACTAAAACATGCAACCCTTAGCTCTCTCTCCCCATTTTCAAAGTAAAAAATCTACAAGAATGTTTATAAACGACAAAAATATCCCATCTCTAAGAAATGTGAGACAAATGAAAATCCGCACTCTTTTCATGAAATTTCAAAATCGATTTAAAAGGAAAACAAAAATACTTTTTAAAAAAATTGATTTTCAAAATGTTTTATTGATTTTAACCAAAATAAACCCTCAACGAATCTTAGGCTCATTGAAAAGATAATTTGACAAGCTTTCAATTAGGATTAGAATCATTTCATCTAAAGACCGTTTAACATTTTAAAAGTGGACCAATAATCCAACTCAGTATAATTCACATTGCTTGAATGGTCAACACTGCGCAAGCTGGGTAAATTAACCAAATTTCCCTCATTATACCTTATATCTAAGTGATCCTGGGCTTGTTGGAAAGTTAATTCAATAAGTTTTCCAATGAATTATAAAAATGAGTTAATCAAGAGCTATCTGATATGTCATCATCAAACTTGAAAGCTACAAATAAATGAGTTATATCATCAAAGACTCGGGGCCTACTTTTGAAATTTTAAAAGGTCTTCAAATAAGATTATTCCAATCGTAGTTGAAAGATTATCGAATTGTCTTTCTAACGAGCTCAAAATCACCTAGATCTAATTTGTAACGAAAGAGTTTGAGTATTTATTATGGGATCATGCACACCAAAAATACCATGATTGCAGTCTGCACAAATCCTCGATTGCGAACTACGCAAATCAATAATAATAATAATCTATGCAAAGCAATGATCGTTGTGTGCACAAAGTAGTGACTGTGGTTTTTCCAACAATACACCGTCCCGCAAAATGTTGATCTCTCCCTCGTTATATGTTAGACTGTGGGTCTATGGCGAACGTAGACTCGTTAGAGAGATAATTTGACATGCCTTTTGCAACTAGGATTGAAATCATCTCGTTTGGGAGACCTTTTAACCTTTAAAACGTAAGCCCAAACTTCATTGTGACTTAACTAATTTTTCAATAACTTTCGAGTCAAATAATGACAAATCAAACAATTCTCAGTAAGATATTTTATACCTAATTAGAAAGCTACTAAGTTACCTTTCAACAAGCTTAAGATCACTCAGATTCGAGTGTAAGAAGGGAAATACGATTCGCTTACCTCAGTCATGTGGCGCTAAACATGCAAGCAGCGTGAATTAGGTTGAGTTTGACTTTGGGCCAACTCTTGAAACATCAAATGATATCCAAATGAGATTATTTTAGTCCTAGTTGAAAGCTTATTAAGTTATCCTTTCAATGAGCTTAAAATTGCTCTCAACTAACTTGTAATGAGGGATTTATAAGTGTTTTCATGGTTGTCATCCGCACAAAGTTATGATCACAGTCTATACCAAGCAACAATTGTTGTTCTTACTAAGCAACAATTGTTGCTCATAATTGTTTGAGCATCTCATGAATGCTTATAACTTCCTTGTTATAGGTCAATTGAGATAATTAATTTAGAGCTTGTTAGAAATATAATTCGACGAGCCTTTAAATAAGACTAGAATCTTATTATTTGGAGATTATTTGACTTTTCAAAAGTAAGACCCAAAGTTCAACTCAGGAACCGCGTAGAGTTCTATAAGTAAAATCTTTTACATATAGAAAATAAATATATTTGTTTAATATGAAGCTTTCGTTATATATATATATATATATATATATATATATATATATATATATATATTTGTTTTTTGACATAAAAAAAATCCATATAAGTAGAATCTTTTGAAGAAAGAATAATAACCTATCTTCTAAAAGTAAATTATTATTATTATTATTATCATTTTTTTTAACTATTACAAGCCAGGCCAATTCGAAATTCTGATTTTGGCAAGAAGCAACCTGATCCATTGACACCCTTAAATCTGTCCCTTTCCATCCTGTCCTGTCAACCAACCTTCGAACCAAAATGCTCCACGAGTTTTATTTGCAGGTGGCTCCCTCTCCTTTGGTATCTCTCTTCTGTCTTCTTCTCCAAAGAAACAGGATGTAGATCAAGAACAATGTAAAAACAGGCACTTTGGTAGGGTACACCATTTTGATACACAAACACTTTGAAAATTGGAAACATGGCATATATATGAATACTTATTTAAATTGACTTAACTATTGGAAATACAATAAGTCATATCTCTAAAATCATATTTCTTTAACTGTTTTTTTTTTTTTTTTTTTTTTTTTTTGTTTAACACACGCACACACACCACCACACACTCACGCCGTTGTGGGATTTCACCACCTATGGGTACTCAAACCCTTGACCAGGTGTTGAAACTCCTAAGAGTCTACCACCGGAGCAAGCAAGGACCCATATATATATATATATATATATATATATATTCCTTTAACTTGGACACATGTTTGTTGAATTAGGACCATTGGATAGTTTTCATTTATAACTGTACAATAAATTTCCACCAATCTGATAATCAGATATATGCTTCAATTTTGGTTCATGATACATAAACTCAGACCCATATAAATAATTTAATTTTGGTTAATTGTATGCCATGAATGTGATAGCTTCTAAATGCATGTGTATCATCCATAACATTATGCCAGAGGATCAAAGTTTTCCTTAAAAAGAAAAAGACAAGCTATTTGACGATTTGGCAGAATATGATACTTATACTCAGCTTAGAAATTGTACACCTGGCATAAAATAAATGGAATGAAATTCCCTAAATTATTAAAACTAATTCTTTCTTAGTTACAGTCCAATCAGATTGTTTAAGCAATACCCATCTCTGATTCGTCCACACTTGTTTATTAAGATAGGAGCATTATATCTTTTTTATTTTTATCGCCTAAACTTGACGGTTTAATTTGAATTACTTACTTGTCATGTTTGCAATTTCTAAGTGCATGTGTACCATTGCTCACACTCAGCCGGAGACTTTTAAGTTTTTCTCTTAGATGACTCTTATGTTAGTTTTGCACTATAATAATGGTGGTGATCCATCCTTCTCAATGTGGCCATGGCACTGATATAGTGATTTTGGCCATTAAAATTGTGGATTTTTTGTTAATGGAGAATATCTTTAAAATTACCCTGATCAAGCAATCTGAGCCATCTAATTAATGCCTATCAAATGGATGGTTAGATGTAAAATAGTGTGTGGTCCAAATTGAGAAAATAAGAAGGTAAAATTAACTTCTCCCTGTGAATTCTACATAATGCTGCATCACAGTTGTGGTAGTGATTTGGATGGTGTAGATTCTCATACAAATATGTTATGTGTACTTGAAATGTCACAACCAATGGAAAATGTAGAATTAATATGAGAGTCCAGTCAATTAATTGAGTAATTTTAACTAAAATACACAAAAATGGAGTTATCGTTAGCTAACTAAAATACACATGGCCGTCGAATCAATGGGACACTTCTTCGATAAGAGGCAGCATGAAAGATCACAATGGACGGACACAGATTGCCTACTGACACTGTAGTAGCGAGTTGACATTGGACGGTACTCCGTGGGCCCCACCATGATGTATGTTCTTTATCCACGCTGTCGATCCATTTTTTCCAGCTTATTTCAGGGCATGAGCTCAAAAATGAGGCAGATCCAAATCTCAGGTGGACCACATCACAGTAAATAGTGGTGATTAAACATCTACCATTTTTTTAAAAAATGGGGCCCACAAAAGTTTTGGATCAAGCTAATATTTGTGTTTTCCGCTCATCCAAGTATTTGTGACCTAATCAACAGGTTAGAATAAAAAAATAGATATATATATATTATGGTGGGCCCTAAGAAACTTTTAATGGTGGCCGTTTAATCACCAGTGTTTTCTTTTTCTTTTTCTTTTTTTAACACACGCACGCACACACCCCCACACACTCACGCCTGTTGTGGAATTTCACCACCTATGGATATTCGAACCCCTGACCGGGTGTTGAAACTCCCGAGAGTCTACCACCCGAGCAAGAGTAAGGATCCAATCACCAGTGTTTTCTTGTTGTGTGGTCCACGTGAGATATGTATCTACCTCATCTTTGGACTCGTGCCCTAAATTAAAGATCCAAAACGGATGGATAGTGTGGATAAAACAAATACATTGTTGTAGGGCCAACACAGCACCGTTCGCCACTGCCAGTGTCAATACACAATCTGCGTCTGATAGCAGCGATGAACCGTTAGATTGAGACCATTCATCGGGGAGAAAAATACCACTGTAACCCCACCTTTTATCCAGCGTCTTTTACGAAGGATCTAAAACTTACCTTCCCAACTTATACCTGGCACGTACGGTAGAGCATTTGAGGATGTAAGTACCCCTCCTACGCTACCTATAGCTACGGTTATAATTCGTAGCTATAAGTGAAAATCCCTTTCCAAAGCAGGGGTATTTTCTTCCTCAAATGTTATGTCCGTACATGCAAGGTCTAAGTTGGTAAGGTAAGTTTTAGATTCTTCATAAAAGATGCTGGATAAAAGGTAGGGTCTATAGTGGTAATTTTCTGTCCATCGGGTGGTTGAATCTCAGTCACACTTGAAACTCTTGTGAGTCTTCTACCACGGACGCATGAGTAGGACTCGGCAGATCTCAAGTCTAACTGGTTGGACTTCCAACCTATTAAGTGGACGTTAAAGCCAACCCTTGCAACAGGTTGACCTCAAAATGCTGATTGCTAATAGCAAAAATCAACTTTACATGCATATTAGGTAGACCATACCATAGAAAATAATCTATAACCATCGATAAATAGCAATATACTAGTATGGTCCATTGGACTAGTGGGTATTGCTGATTTTTTCACAAGGTGATCCTCAGAATGGGACCCACGTATTAGACGGTTCGGATGTCAAACATTAGTGAAAGGTTGTAAGTTATCTACTGTGCAGACTATTAACTTATAGTCCAACCGATTGGACTTGAACCCTCTTTCTCCCTTTCTATTTTTTGTATGTGTATTCATTTATTTATATATTTATATATATCAGCCTTTAATTGGCAATTAGAGGCCTATGGCAGAGGATTTTCTCCATAGGGTCCCGATCATAGGGTCATATCATTACTGTTACGTAACGTACCAGATTTTTATATATTTAACTACACCTCACACGTGAAGCAAAAAGCTCAAGAGGCATTAGTGGAATTGAAAAAGTTCTTGATGCATTAAAATGTTAAAAGTGATATGATGCATCTATTTTTTGTAATTTGTACAAGTGGGGCGCCATTTGGGTGATCCAGTTTGTTAGTATGATGGGCCTAAGCATGGATAGAATGCATTCCAAAAGTTTTCAAGATTGAATGACTCTATCCATCCTATCAATGACTACTCTTTCGGGCCGTTGGTATGTTTTATGTCTAACCATTAACCTACTGCTCTATGATTGAACGGTTAGAATTGCTTAATCTATGTGTGTTTTTGGGAATCAGACATCCAACGGCTGTGACCCCTTTAGAATTGGCTTACATGCAGAAAAAGACACATCAAGACACTGCAATCGGGAACTTACAAGTTACAACTCATTGGCCGTTAAAACTATCAAGTGGGCCAAAAGAATAAAACAAGAGTGTCGATTTTTCATCCGCCATCAGTTTTTGACATCCCAGTCGTCTATCAAGTGGGACCCACTACATTGGATGATCTCACTGACTACTTTTTCTTTCCCACTAGCATGACAGCTGCGTAGAGATCGGTGCCGTGCAAATGATAATGCCCCAGCGTGAAAGTCTACCCATCCCAAAAATCTGGCTGATCTACTCATTAGATCGGCCACATCTGTATGTTGGGTGAGACCGTCGATTGCCTATTGAGTCCGATGATGTGGTACAACCGATGAGTGGATCTGTCTAGTTTTTGTGCCACGTGATCTTCATGGTGGAGCCTAATATTTGCACGGTTTGGATGTTCTTCCAAGGTGGCTTATTATTAGGAGAGATGGGTTGCATGTTAAGTTAGCATACATCCAGCTGCACAGGACAGATTTTCATCTCCTTTCTTTCTTTAGATATATTACCAGAAACAAACCACTTAAAAATTTGCTAAGGAGGATTAGCTAAAATCTACTCCTCTTGGGTTAGCATTACCAAATTCCATTCAAGTATCTATAGAACAAGTGCAACACACATGCAGGGAGGAAGGAATAGAGAGAGGAGAAAAATTACAAAAATAAGAGAGTGCCAGAGAAGGAGAAGAAGGATGAAGCTTCGAGTTATACATAGGAAGGAGAAAGAAAAGATGTGAGGGCTTTTAAGCTAATTGTATTTAAAAAAATCAGAATTGTCCCTCGACGATAAGAGAATAAAAAAATCAGTAACAATTACAAATATAAGAGAGAGATGGCGGGGGTGGAGATACCTCGTTTCAACACTTGAGGTCTTGGTATTGATCCCTGGCGGAGGTGGCTAATATGGGATGTGTGCACTGACATGGGTGTGTACTAACAAGCTAACCCAATAATAATAATAATATGGGTGTTTCCTGTACTATGGCTCATTTGTGATTTGGTTCTGCTTCATTTTTTGGATCATGCCTTAAAATGAGCTTCCAATAGGATGAATATGCTTCATTTTTTGGATCATGCCTTAAAATGAGCTTCCAATAGGATGAACGGATGTAGTTAGAGACATCATGTCGGGCCCTTAAGGCCTCGGTCTCTCCACCTCCAATTAATGCCCATGGTTATTTTGAGCAAGGTAATCTCATCCATCCAAGTGTTGGGCTCCACTCATCATTTCACCTGTTGTACAATAAATGCATTAATATTAGGCCTCTTTGTTTGGCATTTCTACTAAAGTAAATGAAATATTAAATGATTATAAATTATTTTATGTATTATGACATCAGCTGCATTTGACAATGAATTTTTGTATTTTCTTTATTCACAATAAAACTATAATGATAATATTTTTACATTACTTTAATATCAAATCATCACCAAAATATACTAATGTCGTTATTTGATTCAATTCGTGATTTTTTGAAAAAAAAAATATGATAATTACAAATTTCTTCACTTGCTTCTAGAATTCATCTACATTTGATTAACAATTTCATATTTGATTTGTCAATGTTAAAATTATAATGATAGTACATTTCTTTTATATTACCCGTAAATTGGTGAAACAAACATGCACTCAGTAAACATGGTAATCTCGCGTTGGATTTGGCATAGGACCACTTCTTCTTCTTCTTTTTTCCGCTAGGACAGGTCCACTGGGGTTTTTGCTAAGCGTGCACGCATCCACGACACACATGCGCTAGCAGGCATATTCATGGGAGATCCAATCCATCCTTCAGGTTGGCCCAACGTTCTACATGCTTAACAATAAATTTGATCCACTAAGCATTTGGGTCTAATAGTAAAACAGGTCGCTGGCTTAGAAAACTCCAGTCAAGTTCGTCAGATTCACTCACGCTTGTGTTGTATTTCGCTAACATCCCCACCTTTATGAGATTTTAGCAAGCCAGAGTGCAAGAATCACACCATGGCACCCCACATGATCATACGTGCCGTCATCTATCTTTAAGCGCTCCACATGCCCCCACATGTTAACATGTTACACATGCAACATGTGCCGCCATTCATCTTCAAGCATCCCGCATGTGCCTATCTGTCACTTATGATAATGTGACATTTGCCGCATTTATCTTTAGTGCACGTATGTCACCATCCACCTTTAAGTAAAGCTTTCCTAAAAAAAGTCATTTCTTCCAACAACAAATTTTGAAATGAAGAAAATATATTTGAAAAACAATAAAAGAAACTGACTTTTCATTTCTCGTTGTTTTTTTAAAATAACATAAAAACACATTCCATGAATTCAAACAGGCCCAGCGAAACACAACTCGTAAGGCTGATTGTGTAGCTGGGACAGCTATGATGATGATGAGATATCCAGCTATGATGATGATGAGATATCCAACATGCCCCTTTAAAAGGGCAAGATGGATGCAGGCATTGGTGTGTAGGCCCATGTTGCAAGCCCCACAAGCAAAATCCAATATGGAAACATATTAGCAAGGAGTTCCAGCCATTGTTTTATGGGATAGAATGTTGGACAGTTGAGGAACAACACATTCATAAGAAGAGCATGGCTGAAATCAAAATGTTGAGATTGATAAGTCACTAGAAAAGATAGAATATATTAGAAATGAATGCATTTGAGGTAACTTAACAATAGAACCTTTAAGTAATAACGCATGCAATGGATACCAAAAACCATGCCAGTTAGGAGTGAGATTGGTATAAGTTGGCTCTAAAACTTAAAAGGGAGGACTCAAAAGGATGTAGATGGATGAAGAAAGAAAAGACTTGATGACCTATGGTCTAACTGAGGTATGACCCTTATAGAGTAGAATGGCAGAACATGATTCATGTAGCCGATCCCAATTACTTAGGATAAAGCTTAGATGATGAGGAGGAGGTGGAGGAGGAGCTATAAGGAGTTACACAATTCCTAACAAGGGGATATGCATAGTATAGTTGGGTTTTTCCTCAATTCTTCTTCTTTTTTCTTTCGATGTGAGGAATTTGGTACTTTGGCAGTGTATGACACTTGATCACTTGATATACAAGCACTTGAACATTATCAACATTACATATATTCACTCAAATTAAACTGACTAAATTGTGGAACTCATTAAGTGTTCAAAAACCAAATTGAACAATCCTACCATCTGATTCATGGGCACATCCACTTTGAAATAGGTAGATTAGGAATTTTTTATTTTAACCGTCCAATATATGTCCACCAATCCTATAGGCAGGATATTTTTGGTGCATGATGCATACAAATTGGGACCCACAATTTGAACAGTTTAATTTGAATTACTTATATTCCATGTGTGCAATTTTTAAGGCCTTGTTCTTTTAGACGCCTGAAAATGAGTTGTTCTCATCTCAGTAATTGTGTATTAGAGACCTTGATCTCTAATACATAATTACTTCATGCTAACAGTATTTACATAATAGAGATCAAGATTTCTAATACATAATTAATGTTAACTAAAATGGGATGAACTCATTTTTAAGTGTTTACCAAACAATGGCCTAAGTATTTCTTATTGCCAGTGCATCGTCCATCATACTTGCCAGAGTAACATTTCTCCCTCTCCCCCTCTATGTTTAATTTATTTATTTTTTAAAATTTTATTTTATACAAGTGTATCCATCGTTTGGTGATCCAAATCATTGTTGTATTGGGCACTGCAAGGGCCAGTAAGCTTTTGAATGGCTTGATTTTTATTTCCATTTAACAGTAAAGCTTGGGTCTGTCCCATGTAGCAATCAAGCACCCAATTTCAGGCCCAAACCAAACCATTAAGATCATAAAGCTCAGGCCTGACCTTAATACAGAATTTTGCAAAACCTAAGTCTAAGCCCAATCCACAGACCCACATTAAAAATACAAGCCTCACACTTGTAGCACCATGACCCAAACATGACAGGACACCATGGATGGTTCATAAATCACAACCCCAAAGATGTCCTTGATGGGACACTTCTATCCTTTCCAGTTGTGGCCCACGCAAAAATATTAGGGCTGTTAATGGGCAGGGCCCAGGCCAGGCAAAATCAAAATTTTGAATAGGCCTAGGCCGAGCAGTTCAAATCTGGTTCGAAGCCGACCCCAGGACGGGCTGACAGCCCTAAGAACCATATAGAAAGGGTCCACATTCAACAAAAGAAAGGCCCACTCATTGGTGTCTAGGATTGTCCCATGAGATATTTTGGAGCATGGTTCATCCAACAGGCGGCTCAATGGATCATTGGCCTGGATCACTAAGCAATGGGCCCCACTTGTACAAACTGAAAACTTGAGTATAGTGTTCATATCTTAGGGAGAGTAGTTAGAATACCAGTTCCAATAATTCATCTATTTACATAAGCTACTGTTTTGTGGGCAGAATTTCTCCAAACCACCAGACAGATCTGAGTCCAACATTCAAGAATCATACAAGTGGTGCATGTTGACAAGATCTGGACTGTTCGTGAATTGCCATATCTTGAAAGACCAGTTGATGGGTTATCCAAACCATCTGACTTGTAATCTACAAAATTAATGGTTCACATTCAGTGGGCAAATGTCTCATGTTTGACAGTAAAGATTGTCCAATAAGTGCGATCTTTTGAAGAGCCAATATGATGAACGGTCTGGATCTTGTACAAGCTTTGCCCGGTGTAGAAGTTGATAGATACAAAAGCTTTCTCACGTGTTATGATGGATGAACAGAATACACAATAATATAGGGATTTTTCCATATAAACTGCTGTCTTTTGTTCCAATTCCAGATAAACACCTCCCTTCTCTTTAATCCCAAATAAGCGCCTTTCTTTTGGCAGCTACCAAAAAACTCCATCTAGGATAGATGGGAGAGAAACCTTCAATTATGAAGGAGCAATATTGATTTTTCACTCGGTTTTGGTGGCAGCAATCAAGAGAATTTTAGCTGTAGAATTTCCATTTTTTCATTATAGAAACTCAATAACATCTAAACGAATATCTTTGGGTAACTCATTCTAAAATCTGACTTAAATTTTTTTTTATCAGCTGCATTTGAAAATCCTAACATATGCCTAAGCAAAAGGCCCTCATTAGGGATTTTTAATTTTTAATTTTTTAAAGGAGGGATTTAAATGGGATTGGACCTAAGAATAGGGGTTTATATGGAAAAATCCCAACTATATAAAGAAATGAGCAGGAGAAGGCTGCTTACATAACCACATTAACGGTGCTGCCTGCCGTTTATACAGAGATTCAACAACATTACAACTTTTCATTATAAATGCACATGCCTTTGAAAATTGGCAATGGAAGCACAAAACCTGCCAGACAAAATACAAACGTAGATGAGCGTTACAGAGTCTCACAAGATAAATATCTAATTCGAACATAAACATGTGACCCACCTGATGGGCAGACCAGCCAACTTTTTGGGCTGGAAAACGTTCAGTGCAGTTGCACGGCCCCGATTTTGAAAAGGTGTGCCATGCTGGCATGTGTGATTCGACTCACCTTTTGATCTCTCCTTGCATGAATCACCTTAACATTTCTCCCATAGAAGTTCCTTCATTGGTAATGCCCGTTTCATCGGAGCTCCACGTGAAGTTTTCCATCATGAAACTTTGTAAGTGGACTGTCAGAAGCTTGAAGGCCATTAACTGGACAAATAGGTTGCACGTCTACTACAGGACTCATGAGATGAATGGCTCAAATAATCCTTCCAAGGGTCCATGTGGGCCTCATCATGAATTGGCCGACCAACAGATGCTTGACCACTATAGAGTGGAGTTAATCTCTTCAATTAATATGGGCCAGATGTCAATCACAATTCCTAAAACAGCATAGAGGCGTTTTCTGATTATCCACTGCAAGACACTCAAAATTTGCAATCAACTGCACCAGTACAAATCATTTAGACAAAAAAGAACAGGTTTTTTGCAAAAAATGGATTCTCTTCCATTCTCTTAACCATCACTATTGCTAATCTCAAAGACGATATGTCGAGCAAGGGAAGTAGGGTCCAGTGTAGATGACACCATTGTCCTAGAACGGCAAACAGAGATGAAAGATTTTTGCTTTCTGGCAGAAATACTGAGTTTGCTTGCTGCTGGAGGAATCGTTTTCCGATGTCACTTTTTCCAAGCTTGCTCTTTGGTGTTTCAGTACTCGGGTTGGCAAGCAATGGGAGGGAGAGAGTTATAGGTGGGGTTTTGGCTGTGAATTGAGTATCATTGGCCACATTTCTTGAACAACAACCGTTGATTCGGACTTAGAAGAATTATGAACTTGGTGGGCCCCTTTGCTGTCAGAAATGTCATCTCTTGCAGCATTTCTCCCATTCTTATCAGGATCAGCTGGTCTTGTGGCAACCGAAACAAACGTTTCATTTTCACTCAGATTTTTACGGATCATGGAGGAAAAATTACACTTGGAATTCTTTACATCAGAATCTCGATGACCTTGACGAGTCCCATTCATAACATCGCATCCCTCCATATCAAGAACCATTCTCCCCATCGCAAGAGAAGAAGACACTCCTATTTTCCGATGCTTTTTACGAATATTGGCTGCAACACTCATCCACATCAGAATCTTGATGGCCTTTGTGGGCACCATTGTCATCAGTAATGCCATTGCTTGCATCACTTTTCCCCTTCTTACCAAGGCCCTTTACTCCTATCACAATAGAAGCAGACTTTTAACTTTTGATACACTTTTTACTGATCTTGGATCCAATATTACACTTGGAAACCTCTGCATCAAAATCTTGATGACCATGATGGGCCCTGCTGTCATCAGCAATGTCATCACTCGAAGCGTTTCTCTTCCTCTTATCAAGACCCCCTGATCCTGTCACAGCAGAAGTAGACATTCCAGTTTTGCTATCTTTTTTACTAATCTCAGTTGCAATATTACAATGGAACTTCTCTACCTCAGAATCTCGATGACGATGATGGGCCCCACTGTCAACAGTAATGGCATCGCTTGCAGCATCTCTTCCCTTCCTTTCAAGACCCGTTATACCCATCGTGACAGAAGCAGATACTCTTGTTTTGCTACAGTTTATACTAATCTCAGTTGCAATGTTACACTCAGACTGCTCAAAAGTAGAATCTTGATTATCTTGACGGGCCCCACTGTCATCATAAACGTCATAGCTTGCAACACTTCTCTCCTTATAAGACAATTCAGTTTTGTTGCGTTTTTTACTGATCTTGGATACAATATTACATTTGGACTTCTCTATGTAAGGATCAATCAATGGATGGACCATATTATTTTCTGACGTGTTCTTGTTATGCTTATTCGGTTTCATGGAAAATTCTACTCCAGTTGTACAACCAATATTATTGGAGCATTGAATTTCTACTAATTTTTGCACTTGGGAGTCTACAGATTGCTCTGCCAGTTCGTTAGGGTTTCTTATGCTCTCAGCTTGGCAGTTGAATATGTTCCTCTCATCGGATTCGGAAAAGTACCTAGTGAGGATACCAGTCACAGATATTATCCCAGATGAACCGACACTATCATTGCTGCTCATCGATTGAGAAATCCTGTCTTTTCGACCAACCATAGCATTGATGATATCAGTTGTGGGCGCTAATTGACTATGTATATGCTGGACCCGAGTTGCACTCATTCGAAGAAACCAAGACCCTTTCGATCCTTGAAAAGCATTCTTTATCAGAAGTGAGTCTGGAAGGTGGTAAAAACATGACTTCCGCTTCACCTACACTAGTAAACAAAGGACTGTGACCAAGTAGAACTTTCCGAAATTACAATTCAAAAATAAGTGAAATAGTTGCAGGTCATACCATCAATGCATGAACTCTGACCTCTCCAAGATTTGGAAAACAAAGGTAGTGCTCCCGCCCAAGTTTTCCTATGCCACAGTTCAACACTAGTTACAATTTTCAGAATCTATACAAAAAAGGAAATATAGCACTGCAGATCCAAAAAAAAGAGAGAGAGAGAGAGAGAGAGGAAAAAAAAAGGGCAATATAGCACCATAAATACTGAGGGTGTGTTTGAGTGCCATTGAATTGAATTGTAATTAAGTCTAATAAAATGGAAAGAGATATTTTGTTGTTTCCTTCCTAATAGCTAGCGTTCATGAAAGGTTTGGACTCCAAATGGCAATTAAGCTACTTTTGAGTTAAGAGTTGAGAAAGTGATATGTGGGGGCTACTTCCTTGTATAATACTATGACAAATCATTAATTTTCACCATTTCCTCTTGGTTAAACTGAATATTTTCTATTTGTTGACGGACCGTGATATCTCTCGTGTGGCCATGTGTGGTCTACTTTACATGGGGATTACGGTCTCTAGAGTTGTTTTTCCTTTTTAGTCCTTGAGATGATGTGTTAGAATAGAATTGAAGTTCATGGGCCTTGTTTTATGTAATAACTCAAGTATGAGGGTATTTTTATACTTTCACATTTATTTTGAAAACCCTAATAACAAGATAAGGAGAAGCTAGGGCTGGCACAACCTATTCAGCCCTTCTCTCTCTCTCACTTCTTCTCATATTCACTCTATTTCTCCTCAATCTCAGTCAAGAACACTACTAAATTTATTTGTGCATCCAAACACAGCTTGAATATTTAGGTACAATATTAAGTGACTATCAGTTCAGAAGGAAATAGCAAAAGTATCAAGGTGGAAGGTACACATTCTACTAACTATCGGCTTTAGTGACCAATATAGCTTGTAAACATCCTTTGTCTTTTTCTTAATTAATAAGATACTAAACATTACTTCTAGTCTCATAAGTCTAATTTTCTCTTAACACAATTTTATTTCTTTCTTTCTTTCTTTCTTTTTTTCTTTTGATAAATGACGGAAAGTGCTGGTGGGGCAAACCCAAAATTGTTGTGCAGTATCTTGGCCTCCTTCTTAGGGCCTACAATTGAACAATTCAAGAAGAAATTGGTGTCATGGAAGCACCCATTCCTCTACTTTGATGAGCATGTTACTTTGATCAAATCTACTCTTGCTAACCCGCCACCAAATTATCTATCACTCATCCAAATTCCTTACAGTGTGGGGGAAAAAAAGCTTGAGAAAATCCAAAGGAACTTCCAAAAGGAACTCATTGTCGAAGGGAAGAAGGAATGGCGCACGTATCATCCGGTGAATTTTTATTATTATTATTTTATGATGGATAAGTATCATCATGTAAATTGAGAGGAAGTCCAACAGAGAAAGGAGGAAGCCGGGCTTGGTTTGGGTGGAATTAAGGAAAGAAATTGGGTTATTCTCGCAAATGGTGGAGGGTTGGAAGTGAACAAGATGCATTATGGAATAAGGTAGTTCCCTCAAATATGGGAAACTAGGAAGATGATGGGAACAAGGCAATGTCTCAAGAAGCAATGGATCGTCTATGTGGAAAATCATCTTGAAATTTGCCTTTCCACTAGAGGTGTGGATGAAATCTTTGAGAAATGATTAGATTCAAAGTGGGCTTGCAGCAATAGAGTTTGCTTTTGGGAAGCTTTGTGATTGCAAGACAGCCCCTAGCTATAAGGTCTCCATGACTCTATACTCTAGCTATGCGAAACACGCTCGTGAGAGATTCTTATGAACTAGAAGATGAGCAAATTGTTTGGAATCTGGACTTCATCTATGCGACTTTCAGGTTATTGACCTTTTGGACCTCCCATATTGGGTCGCCTTAATACCCCTTTGAAGAAGATGATGGATGGTGGGCTCCTTACAACAAGGTTGTTTCTCCTTGAAGAACTTTGTCTCCTAAGCTCCCCCTTGGGAAAAAAGTTTGGGGTACCTATGCCCTACCTTGTCAAGGCATTATGATTGAACAGTCACAACTAAAACGATCCTTAGAATAGAGAACCTTAAGAGAAGAAATTGGTTGCTTGCAAAAATGCATTTCACATCTCTGGAAGAGGAAACCATGGACCATTTTTTCTTTGATTCTCAGTGACTTCTTCCATTTGGTCTTACTCTTTTTGAAATAGAGTGGGCTCTTCCGAACTCAATATTGAATGTTATAGATGGTTCGGGTGGTGGGCCTTTCATGTCAACTGGCAAGAACCTTGGAGGATGCTCCCTCTTGATATTATATGGAACAAAAGAAAACATAGGATTTTTAAATTTAAAGCAATCAAGCTTGTTCCAAGTGATTAAGAAAACTAAGATGTTGTCGATAAATTGGGGTTGTGTAGCCCAAGAGTTCTAAAATATCGACTCTCTCTCTCTCTCTCTCTCTCTCTCTCTCTCTCTCTCTCTCTCTCTAATGACACAGCCCACGAGACACCCATAAGAAGAGATCCCCCCCACCCCCCGAATCTGCATGCCAAGAACAAAGGAGGCCATCGATAGATTCAGGTATGACCTACGAAACCCCAATCAAATCAAGGACTCTCCACCAAACTTCCAAAGTAAGAGAACAATGAAGGAAGAGATGATCCACGTTTTCGAGGCACAATAGAGACACATTAGGCAGAATCATGCCTCTTTTCCTTCGGTTATCAACCATAAGCACTCTATTTTTGCTCACCCATCACATAAAAGCAACAACTTTTGGAGACACTCTGTAAAACCAAATATCTCATGTATGACAACATCTCATTGATGAGGGAGGGAGGGTGAGGGATCCATAGAAAGATTGCACTGAGAAGGAACCCGAATCCCAAATTGCGGCTGGATCAGAAGATTTATCTCCCCAAATCCCAAACTGCAGCTTTGATCTCTTCAATCAAAATGCCTTTATTGATTGAGGTCCACAAAAACACATTACTTAAGTCACCCTCCATAATGAATTTTCCAAAAACTTATTTTGAGAAAAGCCTCAACCTTACCAACAGTGCTTTAGCCACCTTTTCTTGAATCTCTCTATCCACCTTGTTTGGCAAACAACAATATAATTGCTTGCTTATCGTATGTAAACCCTATGCTAACTTGAAAGCCCTCTGTTACAATGAAAGGAGTCGGGGAGATAATGGGTTAGGTCTACACTAGGGCCAGATCGGTCGGAGCACAACCCGATTAGTAATTGAGCCAAAAGGTCAGGTCAGGTCCAGACTGGGTTTATTTGGTAATCAAGCCCCTAATTTCAGGCCCAAGCCAGCACATTAACATCCTAAATAGGCATGTCTAGCATGGCCCTTTGTCACCCATATAAAGGACTGATTATTAAGATCCTAATAGGCTAGCATGGCCCTTTGTCACCCATATAAAGGACTGATTATTAAGATCCTAATAGGCTAGCATGGCCCTTTGGCACCCATAAAAAGGACCAATTGATTTTATTTTTTTCAAATTATACTGCCAATGTACATTTCCAAATAGCCAAGGATTTCAAAGGCCACTATGAATTTCATAGGGCTCCAGCTCGTTCTAAACAATTGCTCCAAAAAATTTATTGAATTCTAGAAAATCATTTCCGTTTTTTTATGCTTCCACATCTTCACCATTGACCATAGCGATTGATATGGTTAGGCATAATATGGGTGAGCCACCAAAAAAAAAAAAAAATCAAGGTGATCGGACTGTGATGGCCATTTGATTAGTGACCTGCAAAAGAGGAATTACCACAAAGTTGAAAAATTGGGTAGCAGCCCATATTTAAAGGGTAAAACCTACAATGATTAGATGGTAGGGATGGTCCAACCACCACAATTTTTGTCGTACAGCCCAATTGCTTGGTTATCAACCAGATCAAAAGCCCCAATTGCTACATATGCTTGCTACGTCTGGTGAGATTCCACCTCATTGAGTTTCCATGATCCAACATCATAATAGCAACTCTCTAATTTATATCTAAATGAAAGATAGGATCAATGGGCTACCAAGAATATCATCCGGGGCAGGGCACACCTTATTTTGGCAATTGAGCCAAGACCACCTGCACCAAAAAATCCAGCTATCCATCCAATCATTGGACTACTTTCCATCACTCACAGACTATTGGTTGTACTTCTAACCATCCATTTCTAGACCGAAACTCTAGATGCCCGAGATGGTCGGAGGGAGTCTTCAGCAGAGCATCCACATCCACTGTGTGGCCCGCGAGACTGAATTGTTGGGGAACCATGGAAGCAAATAGAGACGAATCAAGCAAGGTACACGCTATCGCACAACCAAGTCCAAACAAGAACAGTCCAAATTTTACATGGAAAAGCCCTTTCGAGAAAAACCACGGCACAAAGCGACGACTAATGCACTATGAAAGCAGAAATTATAAGAGATGGAGTCTTACCGATTCGAACAAGCCATGAATCTACTTCACAAGCCCTAGCTATGCCCTTGAACCCTTAGGAAGGAATTAAAAAGGCCTAATACACCTCTTCTTTCCCAAATCCCGGTTACACCCGATATATAAACTATCATAACCGGAATCCCGCACTTACGCAGCTCTGCATGCGCTCGATGTGACCTTCAATAGCATCGACATCCCATCGAGGATCTAGCAATGTCATCGAATTCACTTTGATGACATCGAGTAGCAACACTAAAACGTTCCAGCAACCAACACGGAATTTTCCGGATTTTTCCAATGGGATCGAGTATCTGTAGATGGCATCGACATTAGCTCGATGGCATTGGGTGGTCTGTCGATGGCATCAACAGATCCTATTATTGACAGATTTAAGACATCAACAACAATAATCACAGAAATGTACTTGGGCCCCACTTGTAAGAAAAATGCTATTAATCTAGCAGCACATCTGGCAGCACCCATTTCTCCACAGAATTGGAACCACCCATTTTCCTCCCACATTCGAAATAAATTACAAAAACAGTATCGCCGATTATTTCCAACCTAATTCAATCATATTTCTAGCACATGACACCTCAATAAACTCCCAACGAATAGCCAAATAACGAAAAATAGCAAATACCCATCTCCAACAAGCATCATCAAGAATCCATTTTCACATTTAAAAAAAAAAAAAAAAAAAAAAAAAAAAAAAAAAGAGCATCAAATGATAAAATGCTCCATACACACCAATAGGACATCCAACCAAGTAAAAATTGCAAAACCCATCTTGAGAAATGCATCGAGAACCGACTTTTTTAATCAAAACAAAGCATCAGATGTTAATTTGAAGGATTCCAATCAAAGAAACAGAGAAAGATAAAAGACTAAGGAAGGGATTACGAGATAATGGAGATGATGATGATGATGATGATGATGGGATTTTAATCTTACTTTTGAGGTCTCCAGTTGTAATATCTGGAGGAGTAGATATTGCAATGCGGGTGCCGAGGTTGGTTTCTGTAAATACAGGAAATTCAATGGAAGAAGGCATTTGAAGATGGTAAGAGCTTTGGAGCTTCTTCTTCCTCTTTTTAAATACGAGGGAAGCAGCGATGCGATTAGAATTCCCGACCGGTCCTTGCCTGGGACGCCGTTTGGCTAGTGATGCAGCCACAGGTGGCTAGTGTTCGGTGCTCTATGGGCCCCACCATGATGTATGTGTTTTATCCACGCCGTCCATCCATTTTTAAGATCATTTTAGAGCTTGGCTAGGTAATTGAGGCAGATACAAAACTCAGGTGGACCACACCACGGGAAAACAGTAGTGATTAAATCTCCACCGTGAAAAACATCCTAGGGCCTACTGTAATGTTTCCTGTTAATTAGGTCGTACGAGGAGAAAAACGAAGAGAAATTTGGGACTGTGGACCCCACCTTTTATCCAACAGGTTTTATGAAGCAATACAAAACTTCGTTTGGGAACTTAGACCTGCTCGTACGGACAGCGAATTTGAGGACGAAAGTACCCCTCCTTTCACGGAAACGGATTGGGTACTCCCCCTGCCACCAGCCAATGGCAGATGGTCAGTGGTCTGTGGGCCCCAACATGATGTATGTTTTTCATCCATGCTGTCCATATATTTTTCCACATCATTTTATGATATGAGACCAAAAATTAGGTATATCCAAATCTAAAGTGTACCACATTACAGGAAACAGTGTTGAATGAGCGTCGACCATTAAAAACTTTTTGAGGGCCCACTGTGATGTTTGTGAGAAATCCTCCCGTCTAAGTTCATTCATAGGGTCACAGAGACCTGGATGAAGAGGAAAAACAAATTTCATAGTGATCCAAAAGTTCTATAACCCCTAAAAGGGTTTCAATGGTAGACGTTCAATTCCCCATTGCCTTTTACAGTGTGGTCTACTTGATGGTTAGATCTATCTTATTTTTCGTCTCAAGCTTAATATGACCTCTCCAAATATATGGACGGTTTGGATATAATACAGACCTCATGAAGGGACCCACAAAAGAAATGTGAATTTTGAAAGCTAGGTCTCCCTATTACTACGGATTAAAACCGTAGCTATAGCCGTAGCACTGTCTTGCATTTCTTTCTTTATTCATTTAACAAGAATATCTCCTAAACCAAAATTTGTTACTTGACATACCCTATATGATTTTGGGGTGGGAGAACCTACTTTAGCCAACCAACCTGATTATTTTTCAAGATTCCATTAGGTCAATCGTCGAAAATGCACGGAAATGACTGTGAAGTAAAGGGAATTGGCCGTGAAGTGCATTGAAATGACCGTGAATCTAAACGGAATCGCCAGAATTGACCGTGAAATGCATAGAAATAAACATGAGGTGAAGCGAATTGACTATGAAATGCGTGGAAATGACCGTGAAGTGAAGCGAATTGACCGTGAAGTGCATCGAAATGACCGTGAATCTAAACGGAATCGTTGGAAATGACCGTGAAGTGAAGCAAATTGACCATGAAATGCGTGGAAATGACCGTGAAGTGAAGCGAATTGACCGTGAAGTGCATTGAAATGACCGTGAATCTAAAAAGAATCGCTAGAGAATGACCGTGAAATGAAGCGAATTGACCGTGAAATGTATGGAAATGACCGTGAAGTGAAAGGAATTGACCGTGAAGTTCATGGAAATGACCATGAATCTAAACGGAATCGCCGGAATTGACCGTGAAATGCATGGAAATAACCGTGAAGTGAAGTGAAATGAAATGACCATGAAATGCATGGAAATGACCGTGAATCTAAACGAAATCATCGGAATTGACTGTGGAATGCGTGGAAATGACCGTGAAGTGAAGCAAATTGACCGTGAAGTGCATCGAAATGATTGTGAATCTAAACGGAATCGCTGGAAATGACCGTAAAATGCATGGAAATGACCATGAAGTGAAGCGAATTGACCATGAAATGCATGGAAATGAACGTGAAGTGAAGGGAATTGACCATGAATTGCATCGAAATGACCGTGAATCTAAACGAAATCGCCGGAATTGACCATGAAATGCATGAAAATGACAGTGAAGTGAATCGAAATGACCATGAAATGCATGAAAATGACCGTGAAGTGAAGGGAATTGACCGTGAAGTGCATGGAAATGACTGTGAATCTAAATGGAATCGCCAGAATTGACCATGAAAATGACCATGAAGTGAAGCAAATTGAACGTGAAATGCGTGGAAATGATGACGAAGTGAAGGGAATTGACCGTGAAGTGCATTGAAATGACCATGAATCTTAACGGAATTGCTGGAAATGACCATGAAATGTATGAAAATGACCGTAAAGTTAAGGGCATGTTTGATTTCCAGGTGAAATGGTAAATACCATGTAAAAAAAATAATTATTATTTCCCTGTGCATTTATATCATACCTAATTTGACTGCTTACTTTTTTACACAAAAACCAAGAATATTGCAAAATATCTGTGGGTCCCACTGTGATGCATTTTTCTTATCCACACCATTCATCCATTATTCCAGCTGAATTTATAGCACGAGTAAAAAAATGAGGCATATCCAAAATTCAAGTGGACCACGTCATACGAAAAAGGAAATTGAATACTTACCATTAAAAACTTTGTGAGGCCACTGTTTCTTTTGGCGTGGGCCACTTGAGTATTGGATTTACTTTATTTTTTGTCTCATTCTTCAAAATATTGTAGTAAAACAGATGGACGGAATGGATATATCATATGCATTATCATGAGGTTCAAAAATTAAAGTTACCTCTTTTGAACCAATTTCAAAGACACGAATTCGTATGAATTTTCAAACACATGAAATAGGGGAATTACCGTTTACCGTGTATTTACCATCTCTTTGAAAAAACAAATAGGCCCTAAGTGAATTGACCGTGAAAAGCATGGAAATGATCGTGAAGTGAAGGGAATTAACCGTTTAGTTTCACTTTCATTTCTGTTTAGATTCACTATCATTTCCATGCACTTCATGGTCAATTCCCTTCACTTCAAGGCCATTTTCACGCATTTCATGGTCATTTCGCTTCACTTCACGGTCATTTCCACGCATTTCATGTTCAATTCTGGTGATTCCATTTAGATTCACGGTCATTTCCATGCACTTCACGGTCCTTCACTTTACGGTCGTTTCCATGCATTTCACGGTCAATTCGCTTCATTTCACTGTCATTTCCAACGATTCTGTTTAGATTCACGATCATTTTCACGCATTTCACAGTCAATTCGCTTCACTTCATCGTCATTTCCATGCATTTCATGGTCAATTCCGGCGATTCCGTTTAGATTCATGGTCATTTTGATGCACTTCATGGTCAATTCCCTTCACTTCACGGTCATTTTCATGCATTTGATGGTCAATCTTGGTGATTTTGTTTCACTTCACGGTCATTTCCATGCATTTGACGGTCAATCCCGGTGATTCCGTTTCATTTCACGGTCATTTCCATGCATTTCACGGTCAATTCGCTTCATTTCACAGTCATTTCCATGCATTTCATGGTCAATTCGCTTCATTTCACGGTCATTTCCATGCATTTCACGGTCATTTTCAACAATTCCGTTTAGATTCACAGTCATTTCGATGCACTTCACGGTCAATTTCCTTCACTTCATGGTCATTTCCACACATTTCACGGTCAATTCGCTTCGCTTCATGGTCGTTTCCATGCATTTTACGGTCAATTCCGGCAATTCTGTTTAGATTCACGGTCATTTCGATGCACTTCACGGTCAATTCCCTCCACTTCATGGTCATTTCCATACATTTGATGGTCAATCCCGGCGATTCCATTTCATTTCACGGTCATTTCCATGCATTTTGTGGTCAATTCCCTTCACTTCACGGTCATTTCCATGCATTTGACGGTCAATCCCGGCGATTCTGTTTCATTTCACGATCATTTTCATGCATTTCATGGTCAATTCCTGTAATGACCTGGAAAATTTTGTGTCAAGACCCGAGTACTACCTCTTTTTCCTTAAAAGCTTGTTGGGGTAATTAGCGCTAAACTCGATTGCTTGTGAAATTTGCATCAATCACTTTAAATTGGATCTGCATGACTCAAAATCTGTAGAATAGTTAGCGCTAGGTTACTCTGAAATCCGGGATTCATCGCTAAATCCAGTTGCTCTTGGGAATTTTTGAAAAATCTGGATCGGACCTGGACCGCGCGTCATAAGTCCGATAGCGATGATCTTAGGCAGTTTTGGTCACCATGTTGGACTTGGCCATCACCTCAAAATCAAGTCCAGATGATGTTCTGGGTCGATTTGATTGAGTCTGGAGTGAAGAGTGTGAGAACGGTGAGAAATTTAATAAGATTTTATGAAATCTGAGTCGTGTCGCTTGCGCGACGATTTTAAGCAATCTAACCGTTGGATTCTGACCCAATTTCACCCTCTGATTAGGAAAGATGGCCCAGGCATGTCCTTATGCTTGTGGACCTGATCGAGTTTCGGTGACCGTTGAATTGAGTGTGGTCCGCCACGACTGATCTGAAGATCCGATCGGTACGAAAACTCAGCTTGACATAGATCCATGGTCAGTGAGCTTAAGTCCGACCTTTCGTGGAAAAAGGCCCACCGGAAGTCCTCCGTTGGATCGAGAGAGGCCTGTTTTGGTTATACCCTAAGTATACCTTGGCCCTGAGGTTATTTTCATCAATGTTAGGCCTATATATAGACCTTAAAACCCTATCTCTCTTTTCCATACGAATTTTCTAACCCTAGCTAAGAAAGAGAGAGGAAAAGAGAGAGAAAGTGAGAGATAAGTTGGTGAATCATCTTAGATTCTTTTCTGTTCTTCTTCATCCTTAAACCTTCACTTTTGAATCGTTATTCCGGCGATTCTAAGTTCCTTCTTGGGGTAAGTTAACCTAACCCTAATCTGTTTTAGAGATTAGAATAGTTTTCGTGTTGTTGTAGCTCATTTCTATTCTTGTCTTAGGTTATCTAGTCGCCGTTGACGAAGACATATCGTCTAAATCAGTTCGGTGCTCTATTTCTGGTTTAAGGTGCGGACTTTAATCGTATAGGTTATGGTTTTCAAAGCTTTCAATGTTAGCTAATGGTTTATTCTTGCTATGAATGAGATTTCACATGCCAAATGTTATGTTTATTTTGCATTCCTGATATGCATGTGTTACATTGAGATTTGTATATTCTATGTGTATGTATAAAGTACCGTATGCATATAAAATATGAACATGTGATTGCCATGATTAATTGTCGTGTGCTTATGCTAGATGTATGTGTGTCAACTCCTTGGCAAAAGGAATTGTCCAAATGCGTGTATTTCAACATACGTCATGTATGTTGTATTATGTATTCTAAGTATTTGAGAAATGTATGAATGATTTAAAAGGTGATATATTAACCTAATTGCGGGCATTGAGAAGCGATTCTCAACACTCCTATTGATGTGTATGATTTCCTGCATGCAAGTCATATTTCTTGTTGTTTAATTTCAAGTCTTACTTATGCTTAAATCCATGTTAAGTTGATACTCTTCAAATGCTTACATACCACATGATTTGAGTTGTTGTTCCATTACTATTCTAAATTGCTGATATCAATATCTGTTGTAGTAGAATGTATTTAGGACTATGAATAGTCTAGGAAATCGGTAATCGGTCTTGAGATTGTGGCTGAGGCTACTTTCACCACATAGGACGTGATTAGACGAACCCGAGTCGTATTAGAGTTGTCGGCAGTGGTTTGGCCACACGGAGTGTTTGCGCACTCTATGTCGTTCAACCCAACGTGCGCTCGTGCTAGTCAAGTTCGTCAAGTAACCCGATTGTTCGATGTATGTTCACCATGTATGGATGCTATTGTTTAAATTTAGGATACCAAACTTACCGATGAAATCCTATTAACCATTGTACCTTTATCCACTAAGACTCATGAGCCGGACATAGTGGTATGGGACACCGTGGTCGAGTTGTCGGTGTACGCTAAGGTGACGAGCCTCCCCGTAGTGACCAGTGAGCAACCAAACTCGTGAGCCGATTATGGTGGTATGGGACACTATATTCGTGCTGTCGGCCTACATTGATTGGTGACGAGCCCTTTGTAGTGGCCTCGAGCATGTCTGGATACTGCATTGAGGTGACGAGCCTTATTGTGGTAGCGAAGGTATGATATGCATGCATTGATTGGTGACGAGCCATTTGCAACAACCTAAACCATATGATCGTATGAGATGTTTAGGACTGACGACCCTAGAATGGATCACTGTTTGGATGGTGATATGAGGAAGGTATCTTAGCTTCCCAATCCTGCTGCATGAAAAGGAATAATAACAACTTGATAATCATGTTCATGCACCGTATTTGCATTTGCCTGGAAGATGTGGCGTACTTTGAGGCGATGTCATGCGTAACGTAAGATGAAGATGCTGAGGGTGTACGCGCGAGGGCACGCATCATTCTTTATACATTCTTGCATTAATAAGAGTACTTAGGACATATTTGGATGTTCTACTTTATCATTACTGCTTGATTGAATTGATAACATGTTAACCTTTGCTTTATTGTTCCACTGAGTTGATCACTCACTCTCACATTCTGGGGAGGTGTTAAACACCCACCAGACTCTGTCTTAGTTACAGATGTTAATGAGACCTTTGAGGCAGAGCAGGAGATCGAGGATGATGAGGCTGCATTTTCCTTCATGCAATTTTCAGGCGGGTTCTAGTGAGCCTTGTTCTGATGCATGGGATTATGGAATTTCTTTTGGGATTAAATGATGTAATTTGATACTTGTAATTTTGATAGCAACACTTATAATACGACCTGGTATGTATGTGTATTTCAAGGATTTGCACATGTACACATATATTTCTTTAAGTCTTCTGCTTGCGTTCTTCACTTATCCCTGAATTATATTTACAATTTGGCTTAATCTATTCCATGTTTTATGCAATCATACAGACAACATACATACATCATTCAATATGTTGCATAAGTGATGTTCTGAAACTCTGGAGCTGAGTTATGCTCAACCCCCGAATTTCAGGGGGTTACAATTCCCTTCACTTTACGGTCATTTCCATGCATTTCACAGTCAATTCGCTTCATTTCACGGTCATTTCCATGCATTTCATGGTCATTTTCAACGATTCCGTTTAGATTCATGGTCATTTGGATGCACTTCACGGTCAATTCTCTTCACTTCACGATCATTTCCATGCATTTGATGGTCAATCCCAGCGATTCCGTTTCATTTCACAGTCATTTCCATGCATTTCATGGTCAATTCCCTTCACTTCACGGTCATTTCCATGCATTTCACGGTCAATCCCCTTTACTTCACAATCTTGAATTCTTTCTTCATTGTTCTCTTTAAGGTGTTTCCAATGTGTTGGGTCAGGCAACCCGAGACCTCAACCCGAGCCCAACCCAAGTTTTATCAGGTTGGTGTTTGTATGACCCAACCCTAAGACCAAACCCGACACATCCTGCCTAAGCCCAACCCAATGTCAGGTGGGTCACAGGTTGGTCGGGTTGAACCCGCCCAACTTTCAGCCCTAAAATCGTATATAGTACGTCAACTAACTAATTTTGGTTTAGAAGATATTCTTGTTATATGAATAAAGAAAGAAATGAAAAAAGGAGAGAAATTTTTTTATATATAAATATGTGTTTGAGAAAAATGTAGGTAGAATAAAATTCTCCATGTAAATTAAAAAAAAATTTAAAAATTTTAAAAAATTAAAAAAAAAAAGTGTACAGGATACGCTATAGCTACGGTTATAATCCGTAGCCATAGGCCTCTTGTTTGAATTAGCGATAAATCGCGGATTCCGCGGTCCATCCCCAAATCCTACATCGTGCTGCGGTGGAATCGCGGAATCCGCAATTTATCGGCAATTCAAACAAAAGCCCTATAGCTGCGGATTATAACCGTAGCTATAGCCGTATCCAGCCCCACGGTCTTTTTTTTTTTTTTGCTGTGGAATTTTCGTTGCTTTTGTGAGTCCCATCATGAGGTCTGTGTTATATCCAAACTGTCCATCAATTTGGTGAGCTTATATTAAGGCTCGAGACGAAAAATAAGACAAATCTAACTATCAAGTGGACGCTTATATTAAGGCTTGAGACGAAAAATAAGACATATCTAACTATTAAGTGGACCACACTGTAAAAGGCAGTAGGGAATTGAATGTCTACCATTGAAACCCTTTCAGGGGTTACAGAAGTTTTGGATCATTATGAAATTTGTTTTTACTCTTCATGTAGGCCTTTGTGACCTTATGAATAGATTGGATGGAAAATAAATGTTATAGTGGGCCGGTGAAATTCAATTTTCAAGCTGCTCTTTGTGTTGTGGTCCAGTTGATCTTTGGATTCTTATTTTTTATTTTTTGGATAATGCTCCGAAATGATCTCTAAATATGGATGAACGTTGTGGATATAATAAATACATAGTTGTGGGGCCATGTAACTTTGATCTCTTTTGAGCCATTTGTACAATTCTCAGTTGGAGGAGCGTCAGCGCTCGTCTTCGAAAGGAAGGGAGGGGTATTTTCGTCCTAAAATTCAGTCTCCGTACATGCAAGTTTAAGTTCCAAAACTAAGTTTGCGGTGTTTCATAAAAACAGCTGGATAAAAGGTGGGGTCCACAGTCCCAAATTTCTCAAAAAAAAAACATCGACTTTATCCAAAACTTCTATGGCCAGCGACAAGTTTTTCATTGGGGGGGGGGGGGGGGGAAGGGGTGGGATTATTTTGATCTCCCTTAGTTTTTGGGGGATATCATATAATGATATGGAAAAATTGAAGGATGGAATGGATGAAACACGTACATCACAGTGGGGCCCACAATTGGAACTTCCTTGAGTTCGTCAGTGATGTTTACATGCCATCCATACCGTTAATAACGTCGTTCCTACTAGGATGAACTGAAAATACAAATATTAGCATGATTCAAAACATGTGGCCCCATGAATATTTCAATCGTGGAAGTTTAGTTATCACGTTTTCAGCCCACTTGAGCATTGGATACAGTTCATTTTTGGCTTTATATCCTAAAATAAACTCACGAAATGGATGGATGGGAAGGATTTCTCAAAAACATCACAGTGGGCCCCACCTGGGTTCCTAGCGCAGGAACTTGCTGGGAAAGGCTTTGTCAGGAAATCCGCGTCCGTCACTAGCCCATCTGTTTCCCATTGCCTGTAATCCCAAGCACGGTGGGACCCACCATGATAACTTTTTGTTATATGTAATCCGTCCATCAGTTTCTTCATCTTACTTTAATATATATGACATAAAATGAGGGAGATCCGAATCATAGGTGGGCCACGCAACAAAAAAAGCGGGGTTGAAAACACCCACCGTTGAAACCTTCCTCAGTCCCACCGTGATGTTTATCACCATCAAACCTGCTCGGGCGCGGATTAGGTACTATCCCCGCCTATTCCGAGCTCAGGAAAGGCTGGGCTCTGAGGGGTCTCCATGGTGTATGGACTTCATCTTAACTGTCCATCCAATTTTTCATGTCATTTTGGGTTGAGCCAAACAATAAGGAAAATTCAAGGCTTAAGTGGACCACGCAGTGGAGATTAAATTCTTCCGTTGAATTTTTTTAGGGGCCGCAAAAGTTTTGAATCAAGACGATATTTGTTTTTGCCCTTCATCAAGTTGTATATGACCATATCAATATTGTGGATGGCAAATAAACTATACAGTGAGCCCAAAAAAGGTTTCTTATGTTAATAATCTAAAATGATATAAAAGAATGAATGAACGATGTAGATAAAAGCCATACATAATGGGCCCCTTGAACTCTCAGCCTGTTGTGAGCTCCGAACAGGCAGAGGTAGTACCTACTCCACGCCCAACCTATTCATAGGAAAGCAAGCATGGTTCTATCTTCGATTATACTAGTGCATATATGCGTGGTTAATTCAAACACGTAGTATATAATCAAGATAAGATGAGATCGACCATCTATTCGGCCACTCAATCAATGCATAAACAACATCAAGCGATATTTAGGTGGTGGAGTTCATAATATGATGATGGTTTTACCTTTGAATTTCGTATGAAATGACTTTTTAATACAAAAAAATTAAATGAGAAATGGATTCTTACCATCGATCGTGGTGAATAACTGTAAAATACCATTCCAAGTGAAGAGTTGAATCTAGTGTGCAAGCATAGGCTCAAATTATCGCTAAAAATAGTAGCTACCTGATTAATGCTACCGATTACACTACGGAATGTTAGTGAGAAGCTGAAAGTAAACGACTACACTAAGGAATGTAATTTGCTTGACGGGAAAAGTAAAAGATCACGCTATGGAATGTAAAATGACCGGTGATTGACAGGATAATTGAAAAATAATTGTTTGATTTAATTGGGTTAGTATGAGATGAAATTTTTTCTTACATTATTCATCTATTTTAACTATATGCATGGTGCTTAAGGATGATAAGGTTATGACATTCAGGACATCTATGGGGGATCTATTGTTACAAGGTTATGCTGTTCAGTCGAGAATACCAAGGTTGTGTATCAGAGAGCGATGCATAATATTTTTCAATACATGATGTATAAACATGTTGAACGATATGTCATTGATTTGGTAGTCCGGTCTTGCGATCACAAAGAGCATCGTGAACATCTATCATTGGTCTTTCCCGAGCTTAGGAAAAAATAGTTGAAAATGAACTCAACGATGTGCACAATTGGCGTGTCATCAAAAAAAATTCTGAAAGTTTGTTATTAGGCATCGGGGAATTGAATTTGATCATGAAAAAATCAAAGTTCTTCAAGAAATACCGCCCCCCAAGACATCCGCTGAGAGAAAGCAAGAAACAGTTATTCGGTCTTCGTCTCGATTAAGGAAAAGTGATAAGGAATAGACACATGGAAAGAAAAGCGGTTGTATTTAATACATTGAAGAACAAGCCAAATGTTGCTCTCACATTTTAAACCAAAGGCAAAATGACCCCAAGGGGGGGACATGTCATTGCAAGAAGATTATATAACACACATGAGATTTAATAGGATACGTGGAGCATATTTTGCAAAAGTGATAGCTAGCGTTAATTGAATAATACATATTATCTACAGAGACGTAGTGTGACGAAGCATCAAAAGACACAATTTAGTTGAGAGAAAAGTGGTGCTAGAACCATTACTGGGGCAGGTGTGCAAGAAGAGCCTGGAAGAAAAGTGGTGCCGAAGCAATCACTGTAACCGCTAAACACGTGGAACATCCAAATGGTTCCATTTCTTAAAGAAGGCTATAAAATATATATATATATATATAATTTGAACGAAGCAAATGGTCTCACACCAACCAAACCAATCAACACATATCAAAATCTTTATTTCAATTATCCTAGCATAATTTATCATTTACGTTCCTTAGCACAGTCCAATAGCTTAATCCTATATTAGGAGTAGCGATAGCTTAGTAGCTGTAATCCCTGGCTATCATCCAAGTCTATACTTATACACTTGACCGTTTCTATCTCAATACAAGTAGTTCATTTATATGAAAGGTCCTTTGTAGTTGCTCATCGTTACTGGCTGTAAGTATTTTTGTTCATTATGTTTTTGCATTACAAAAGTCATTTTGTATGGAAGGCAAGGTGCCACCCATTATTGGAGAACGAATCCCACCCTCCAATAATTGCCCAACCGGTTTTAAACAACATATTGTGAGTGTCTAAATAGGTGACTGTTAGTGGTCAATCAACATTGTTTCCTATGGTCCACCTGAAAATTGGATTTGCTTGTTTTTTAAAATATGTCATTAAATGATTTGGAAAAGCACACGGACGGAGTGGATACATAATACATACACAATGGTAGTCCCTACAAAACCTTATGGTAAGGGCTGCACGGAGGTGGTTTGTGAAAGCCTTTCCTAAGAAGTTGTCATGCTAGGATGCTAGGCGGGGCTCGCCGTGATGCTTGTGAGAAATCCACCCTGTCCATTCGTTTTTAGAAATCATTATAGGACATAAGAAAAAAAATGAGGCGTATCCGAAACTCAAGTAGGCCATGTAAGAAGAAAAATCGAGGAAAGAGTTTCCTACCATTGAAATCTTCTTGAGCTCCGCCTTGATGTTTATATGCAATCCAACCCATTTATAAGATACTTCTCATTGGAATGAAGTGAAATCACACAAAACTTAACTTGATAATAAACTTTTGTGGCCACGTGAATGTTTCAACAATGGTAACTAAATCCCCACTTGGTCGACTTAAGTTTTGGACATGTCTCATTTATTGTCTCATGTCTTAAAATAAACTCAAAAAATAGACGGATAATGTGGATTTCTCACAAACATCAGGGTGCACCTCACCTAGCATCCAAGCACAAAAACTTCTTGTTAAAACCTTGCCCAAACTTGGGTCTAGGCCGCACTCTCTTGGGTGATGCGAGTTTCTGAAAGCCTTTAGTAGGAAGTTCCTCCTCGGATGTTGGGCGGAGCCCACCATAATGTTTGGTGTCCATCCATTTTGTCAAATCATTACACGAGATATATCGAAAATCAGGTGAATCCAGAACTCTAGGCCGCTCTAAGAAAGAGTTTTCTACCATTTGAAACCTTCGTGACCTCCACCTAGGGGTGTACATCGAGTCGAGCTTCTTAGCTCGGCCACTAGCTGACCTCAGCTCGAACTTGGCTCGGCTCCGTCATCGAGCCTGATTGGCCAGCTCAGCTCGGTTCGGTTAGCAGCTCGGGCTAGTCCGAGCCAAGATCGAGCTAAGTTCACCATTGCAACATTTTCACAAACACCTGAAACTGCACCTTCAAAATCTCACTGTATTTGAGACAACAACAATGGTTTTACAGGTATTTTATCAAACACCTTCTAAGCAATAAAAAAATCAAGAAAAAGGGGTGTTGGTTTCATATACATACCTTCCTTGCCACCAGCCACACTTCTTTGAGTCATTTCATCAAACACCTGGTGAACAACATCAATATCAAAGTAACGGAGTCACCGAACTGGTTCGATCCGAGTTCAATTCGAGCTGGGTTCACTCTAAGTTGAGTCGAGTTGGGGCCAACTCGAACTCTACTCGAACTCATTTTCAAGCTAAAAAAACAGCTCGACTCGGCTTGAACTCAACTTCGAACTGAGTCGAATCGAGTTTTTTCGAGTTAAGTCGAGCGAGCTAACCGAGCTAGCTCGGTTCGTGTACACGTCTACCTCCACCTTATGTTTATATCCCATCTAAACCGTTTATAAGTACATTTCCACTTAAACTGTGATACTAAACTCATATGAATGTGTAAATAGGGTTGGTGAATCTCCACTCTCGTTTAGCCCACTTAGTTTTGGATCTACCTGAGACTTTAGTTTCATGTCTTGGAATGATTTTGAAAATTAGATGAACTGATGGATATTTCATAAATATCCTGGTGGGCCCTACATGGCATCTAACTGAGGAACTTGCCAACTCCCTGCAAAGGGCTTTTGAGGAAGCCCGCGACCAATCTTACCTACTCTGCAATCTTCCCACACACCAGTGTGTTAACATCACCAAGTTACGTGGGCCATATCTTCACAGTTCATCCATTATTCAGACCTTTTTAATGGAACGTGGTAAACTACCCATCAGATTTAAATCTTAGGCAGACCACACTACATAAAGCATGGTTGATTGAACGTTTATCGTCAGAAACTCACGGTAGCCACAAAAGTTTTAAATCAAGTTCATATTTGTGTTTTCAGTTATCAGGAGCCTCAAAAGTTTTAAATCAAGTTCATATTTGTGTTTTCATTCATCTAGGTGTGTGGCCTTTTAAACATGTTGGATGGCAAATAAACGGACGCAGATTGCATCCTACCTAGCCCATCTCTGCCCACAAATAGGCATGTTCGTAGGAAAAAATTAGCACAGTAGATGTCCCATTTTTATGCATATTTTTTTAATGGCTGAAAACTTATGTTAGCAAAGTAGATTTTTTAGGTAGGGATGAAGAATTTGGACAAAAATATCCTTAGGTTTTCAAGTAAAAGCAGCTGAAAAAAAGTAGAAGTATTTTTATCTTTATTGGATTGTCCTTACATGCAGAGGCTTGGATTGATGTAGTAGGTTTTGCTTGGTCGAAAAAAGGAAGTGGATGATAAATCGCGTCCTAAAAAAATTACTCCTGTAGGCGAGCCTACAGTGATGTGGAAGCGGATTGGCTACTTGCTCGGTGCTCTATGGCTTCACCATAATGTATGTGTTTCATCCATTCTGTTCATCCATTTTGGCATATCCTTTTAGGGTTTGATCCCAAAAATTAAAGGGATATAAATCTCAAGTGGACCACACCACAAGAAAACAATAGTGATTGGATATCCACCATTAAAATCCTCCCAAGGCCCATTGTACTGTTTATTTAACATCCAATCTCTTAATTAGGTCATGCAAACCAGATGAAGGGAATAAACAAAGATCGGCTTCATCTAAAACTTTTATAGCTCCCAAAAAGTTTTAAACGGCAGACATTCATTCAACACTACTTCTAGTAATGTGGTCCAATTGAGATTGGGATATACCTCAGTTTTATTTATTTAAATTTTATCCCAAACATAAAATGATATAGAAAAATAGGTGGACATCATGGATAAAACACATACATCATGGTGGGGCCTACAGAGAACCAATTAAAGCCATTGGCAGGTGGCAGGGAGTAGCAAATAATAGGCATAGGTTGCATTAAATGCTTCAACGTTCGATAGATCTTCGTGCATATTGGAGAGGAGGGATGGATGGCGTCAATAAATATATCCATTACCGTGGGCCACCTACAAAACTGTCTATCCGTGGCTAGAGACGGGTAGGACGCGATCAGCGTCCTTAGGAAGGTTTCAATAGTGGGTGTCACTCTTTGTAAGTGCTATAGTTTATATCCCTGTAAGTTGTCAAATTTGTGGTGACAAAATCTCTGTTATGTTTTATATAACCTGCTTAAGTGAAGCTCTCTCGAGGATCAACATTCATGACTTCATGAACAAACTAAGCTCACATCAAGCAAAGCTCTCAAGTACAAGACTCAGGATCTTGAATGAAAGAACTGATCACAAGACAAGACTCTTGAATGCAAGAACTGCTCACAAGACTCAAGCTGAAAAGAAAAAGAAAGTACAAGGCAAGACTCAAGCTGAACTCAAGACTCAAGTTGAAAGTCAAGCTGAACTCAAGACTCAAGCTAAAACTTAAGCCACTTTCATGATTGAGCTACTTCAAGGTTTAGTCTACATCAAGACTTCAAGGCTCATTCTTCATGGTCTCTTGTTTAAATGTCCATACTTAATGATTGAGGTTTGTTTGACCATAGGATGACCTTAGAAGTAGGTCATTTCGGATACATAAGTCGAATGTTATTTTACATGTAATTGGTCTGTTCTTCGACCAGTCTTAGGTCTGCTTCGACTAGTCCTAGACTTGCTTCGACCAGTCTAAGAAAATCCTCGACCAGTCGTAAGTTTGTTACAAAATCCGGATAAAATCTGTTAGCCTTCGATTAGTCCTGGAATCTGTTCGACCAGTCGTAGGAACAGTGTTTCTGCATCTTCGACCAGTCGTAGAATCTACGACTCGAAGTCCAGCGAACCTTTGCAGGACCTAAACCAGTCGAAGGAAACCTACGACCAGTCGTAGGTGACGTACGACCAGTCGTAGGAGGGCTACGACCAGTCGTAGACGGTCTGAGCTTATCCCGCCTAATCTTTCAAATATCTGTTATGGCTTCGACTAGTCGTAGAGCACTCTAGACCAGTCGAAGACCCGATCTTCTCACCTATAAATAGAGCACGAATCTCAGAAGAAATCATCGATTTAATTATAGTATTCAAGCCAATCTTCGTCGAACTTCTGAGAGATAATTCTGTGCTCCATCTAAGCTAAGTGTGCTTATTTAATATCTTCTTTCCTTAGCTTTATTTTAATTGATTTTGTTTCTGTTATTCCAATCTGATTTGAAAAGAGGAATTGTTATTCCCTTTCTTTGGAATCAAAATCAATTAAGGCAAGCCCTGTTTGGTTTAATTTAAAATCAATTAGAACTAGAACCATTGTAATCGAGTACTGGACATTGAACTTGGACATTCAATCATCTACTTTGATTTGGTTCTACCGGGCTGCTACAGCGAAGAAGATATTCAGGTATTTTACATATTGTAAATTCCTTTCTATTATTTTGGTTTCTTTCAAGATTTGCCAGAAAAATCTTGTTATTTTGGTTATCTGAGGAGAGCCAGGAAAACTCAGAAGTGAGGTTTTTTTAATTGTGTAAGTCCACATACAAAGACACAATTGTAAAGGTTTTGGGTGAACCTGGGAAAACCTATCTTTAGTGAACGCTAATATCCCCTGTGTGAGGATATTAGGAGTGGAGTAGCTTTTTGTGTGGCTGTTGGATAACAGTTGGTGAACACACAGGCGAATCACTATAAACCCTTGTGTTGTGGTTGATTGTTTTACTCTTCTAATTTTTATTCTTTTTGTGGGATGTATGTATGGTGGTGAATGTTGTAATTATTTCAAGCTATGTGAGAATGTTGTAATAGCTTAGAATTTACTTTCTGCTATTCCTTTATAAGCTTGATTTTCAATTTCATTTGAAAGTTGTTCCAGCAAGGCTGCCCTGCCATTTTTATGGTGTATGGCTGTCCCTAGAACAATACATCTTTAATTACAAGTTATTTCATTTCAGTTTATATTTAATTCTGTATTCCTCTTCGATTTGAGACTTGATACAAAGACCTTTCTAGAAATAAGATTGTCCTACCATAAATTCTGTTTTTGGTGTAAGGTTGTCCTTAGAATAACGTTTGTATCAACCTCTCAAGATCTGAATTTTGAGGTTGTTTTACTTTCCTGCATTGTTATTTAATTTGGCTATCATTTTCTTTATTATTCCGCTGTTATAAGTTTTTATTTGGCATTGTCCTATTCACCCCCCCTCTAGGACATATAGCTTGGCCTTTTCAAGTGGTATCAGAGCCTAATAGCTCTTTTTTTTTGGATTTAATTCCTGAGCTAACGATTTAAGCTATTTAAGATGTCAAATTTTGATAGCCTTTCAGTCACTAGGCCTCCACCCTTTGATGGCTCCAACTATGCTTATTGGAAAGCCAGAATGAGGATCTTCCTCAAATCAATGGATGAAAATGTGTGGCAAGCCACGGTGACTGAATGGAATCCTCCTATCATGGAAGTTACTGGGGTTGATGGTTCAAAGTCTATGAAAACCACACCATATTACCAATGGACCGTCCTTCAGAAAAGTGAGAGTAGTACAAATGCTAAAGCACTAAATGCAGCACTATCACCGGATGAGTTCAAAAGAATCATCTCTTGTGATACTGCAAAGTAAGCTTGGGATGTATTAGAAATGACACACGAGGGTACTATAATTGTCAACAAATCTAAAGTCCAACTCCTCATAACCAGATTTGAAGAAATTCATATGGAGGAAAATGAAATGTTTATGGACTTCTACACTAGATTGAATGACATTGTAAACTCAATGTGGGGTCTTGGCGATAAAATCCCAGAAAGTAAAGTGTGTGCAAAAATACCACGCTCACTTCTTGAACGGTTCAATTCTAAAGTAACCGCAATCCAGGAACTTCGTGATACGGATAATATGAGGGTTGAAGAACTAGTTGGTTCTCTACAAACCTACGAGTTAAACTTTAAAGCTCCTAAAAGTAAATCTATCGTGCTAAAATCTTCTAAATGTAATTCAGAAGAAAATTCTGATTCAGAAGATGATATGGCACTTTTGGCTAAAAAAATTTATAAGATTTTCAAAAGCAAGAAAAGGGTTGATTTTCAAAAATCAAATGACAAAAAGAAGTTTAGACCCAAATCTCGAAAATCCTTGAAAGATAGTTAATGTTACAACTGTCTAGAATATGGGCACTTAGCAAATATATGTCCTAAAAGGGACAAACCCAAGAAGAAGGGTATGTTGGCTACATGGGATGAATCATCTGATTCTGAAGGTTCTTCTGAATCAGAAGATTCTGAAACTGAGTCGGGCAATGAGGTCAAAGCTCTTATGACTCTAGCCAAATTCACATTTTCAGATAATGACTCTACAAGTGAAGAAAATCTGAATAGTGAATGTGAAAATGAAGATGATCTTCAAGACGCTTACAATGCCCTATATAAGGAAAGTTGTAAAATTGTTGTAAACTTAAAATTCAAAAGAAAAGTTTTCTAAACTCAAAAATTGTTTTGATTCACTTGTCTTAGAAAAATCACAAATTTCAGATAGTTTTGAAAAATCAAAATGTGATTTGGAATTCAAAAACTCACTAATTGTTGATTTAAAATCTGAAATTGAGAATCTTAAAACTGAAGTATCTTCTCTTCTGAGTTTAAAGGACACATGGAAATATGCCCAAGGTGATCCAAAGTTAGAAAAACTTTTATCCGGATCAAGAAAATGTGGCGATCGATCCGGGTTGGGGTATGATAAAAATCTACCTCCTAAACAAAAGTATATTCCTCCTATGTTTGTTAAAGGAGAGTCCTCAAACTCAAAAGGGAAAAATACTTATCAAGATTTTTCTAAAAATTCAAAAACTTTTTAAAAACCTAGAAACAGCCATGTCAACTTTAATCAGAATCGAAATCCACTAGCTGAAAAGATAGTTGATTTACTCAAGGAGCTATTAAAATCTAACTCTATAGGTCATTCCTACAAGTATACACAAAAGAAGACCAACTATGTTCCTAAACCCAAAACAGTTATGAAATGGATTCCTAAAGTCACCTGCTTGGTTGCTCACACTGCTTTCAAAGCAACAAGTCATTCAAAGTGGTACCTAGACAGTGGATGCTCCAGGCATATGACAGGTGACAAAGCCTTATTCACCGATCTAAAAGATATGACTGATGGTTCAGTCACATTTGGTGATGGAAGCAACTGCAAGATTTTAGGCCAAGGTACGGTTCAACTTTTTAATCTTCCAGTGTTTAAAAATGTTTTATATGTTGAAGGCCTAAAGCACAACTTGCTTAGTATATCACAAATATGTGATAATAACCATAATGTTCGGTTTTCTAATCAAAGCTGTGAAATACTAAATAATAAGGGTTCTATAATATTAACTGGACGTAGAACGTTTGAAAATTGCTATATTATTAGCGAATCCAGCTCATCTAATCAAACATGTTACATGGTCCATACAGACGAGACTGATTTATGGTACAAACGTCTTGGACATGTACATTATCGAAATCTATATCGATTGAGCAAACGAGAACTTGTAAGAGGTTTACCCAAACTTCAGAAATTAGATAAAATATGTGGTGAGTGCCAGATAGGCAAACAAACAAAGAACTCACACAAAAAGGTGAATTCAAATACCACATCAAGACCACTCGAACTTCTCCACATGGACCTGATAGGACCTACCAGAACGGAAAGTCGTGGTGGTAAAAAGTACATCTTGGTAATAGTTGATGACTTTACCAGATTCACTTGGGTAGTCTTCTTAAGGGATAAATCTGAAACCCTTGAAGAAGTAAGAAAAGTTCTCAAAAGGATTCAAACTGAAAAATCTTCTCAAATCAGTAAAATTCGTAGTGATCATGGATCTGAATTTGAGAATAGCAATTTTGAGAAGTTCTGTACCGACCAAGGAATATTACATGAATTCTCTGCTCCCAAAACTCTACAACAAAATGGAATTGTAGAAAGGAAGAATAGGGTGCTTCAAGAAATGGCTAATGTTATGTTAAATAGCATGAAGCTCTCTAAAAATCTTTGGGCTGAAGCAGTCAACACAGCTTGCTATATTATTAACCGAGTCTACACTAGAAAAGATAATAATAAAACGGCTTACGAATTGTGGTTCAATAAAAAGCCTACTGTTAAATACTTTCGAGTTTTTGGCAGCAAGTGCTATATTTTACGTGATCGTGAAAATTTGGGAAAGTTCGATACGAAGAGTGATGAAGGTATTTTTCTAGGATACTCTTTAAACAGTCGAGCTTATAGAGTTCTGAATAAAAGGACTGGTGTGATTCAAGAATCCATTAATGTTGTCATTGATGATCACTTAAACACACCAATCTCTAATTCAGATAATGATGAAGTACTAATCATTGATAAACCCGATACTTCATCAAATCAGACTGATTCTGAGTTAAGGACTGTTAAAGATCATCCAACAACACAAATTCTTGGAAACCCTCTCACCAGTGTTCGCACCCGTAGACAACTTGAGGATATATGTAATTATGTATGTTTTACATCCCAAATTGAACCATCTAACGTAAAAGAAGCTCGTGCAGAACCGGATTGTTGCGATGCAAGATGAACTCAACCAATTCGTAAGAAATGATGTTTGGTATCTCGTACCAAGACCTAAAGATAAACACATCATTGGAACAAAATGGATTTTCAAAAATAAGTCTGATGAATGTGGAAATATAATTACAAATAAGGCTAGACTGGTGGTACAAGGTTATACTCAAATTGAAGGGATTGATTTCGATGAAACCTTTGCACCAGTAGTACGTCTTGAATCTATCAGACTATTTATATCCATTGCATGTTTTAGAAAGATAAAGATCTATCAGATGGATGTGAAAAGTGCTTTTCTAAATGGCGATTTACATGAAGAAGTCTATGTTGAACAGCCAATGGGATTTGAAGATTTCAAAAATATTGATCATGTATATCGGCTTAAAAAGGCACTTTATGGATTAAAACAAGCACCTAGGGCATGGTATGAGAAACTAACAAAATTTCTTTTAACTCATAATTTTCAAATGGGATCTGTTGATAAAACTCTGTTTGTTAAGAAACATAATGATCATATCTTAATGGTACAGATTTATGTTGATGATATCATTTATGGATCAACTTGTACTGACTTGACTACTGAGTTTGCAGATTTAATGAAATCACAGTTTGAAATGAGCATGGTTGGGGAATTGACTTATTTCCTTGGATTGCAAGTAAAGCAACAACCTGAAGGAATATTCATTTCTCAATCTAAGTATGCCTTGAATCTAATCAAGAGATTTGGATTTGAAAATGGCAAAAATTTTGATACTCCTATGAGTACTACCCTGAAACTATCAAAAGACTCTAATGGTAAAAATGTTGACTCAAAACTTTATCGGAGTATGATTGGTAGTTTGTTATATTTAACTGCTAGTAGACCTGATATTTCACTAAGTGTTGGTATTTGCGCAAGATATCAATCTGATCCAAAAGAATCTCACTTGATTGCTGTCAAGCGAATTATTAGATATGTCGCAAGTACTGTAAATCTAGGTCTCTGGTATCCTCATGAAACCAATGTCCAATTAGCTGGGTACTCGGATGCTGACTGGGCTGGCAATCTAGATGATAGAAAATTAACCAGTGGTGGTTGTTTTTTCATTGAAAATTGTCTAGTTTCCTGGTATAGTAAGAAACAAAATTCTATATCACTTTCAACAGCTGAAGCTGAGTATATCGCAGCTGGTAATGCATGTACACAGCTTGTTTGGATGCAACGAATGCTAAATGATTATGGAATTAAACAGGATTCTATGTTATTACATTGCGATAATTCCAGTGCGATAAATATTTCAAAAAATCCTATTCAGCATTCTCGTACTAAGCACATTGACATTAGATTTCATTATATAAGGGAATTAGTAGAAGAAAAAGTTATATCTCTAGAATATATTCCTACTGAAGATCAACGCGCTGATATTTTCACAAAACCTCTAGATAAAAGTAGGTTCAAAAAGATGAAATTTGATCTTGGCATGTGCATTTTAAATTGATAATTTATGCCTTCTTGTATAATATTGTATATATTTGCTAGATTGTATTTCAATTTTTGTAAAAATTGCTAGAAAATTGAATTTTTTGGGGTTTGTACGACCAGTCGTGAGTATACACGACCAGTCGTACTACGACCGGTCGTAGATACCCACGACCAGTCGTGGAGCACGGGTTTCACTTCAAATGGTATCTATGCTGTCTCAAATGGTACTCAGATTTGTTTGCCTTCCTTAATCTGTCATTTCATTCTTCAGTTTCGCCTCCATCCTGGTCATAGTGACATTCCATTTGCATACTTTATGACTGTATTGGCTACTCATATGTTAGTCGATATGCCTGTTGATGAAGCACCAATCCATCATCTGATCTTCAACAATACAAATATTAATAAGATGAAGTTGGATCTGCTTCCTGAACAAGGTAGTGGTGGTCATGAAGAAGCTGATGTTGATATTAATATGGATGATATTTTTGAGGAACTGGATTCTGACTCTGCTAATGATCCAGATTTTGTACCATCTGATGTTGATGCACGTCTGAGTGCATTAGAAGGTAGAGTTGAGGATATAAATGTTAAGTTGGAAAACATGTCTGTTGCTCATGATTTGCAATTCAAGTATATGCGCAAATATCTTAGGCGCTTGAACAAAGGCATGCACCAACTTGATCCTTCTATTCCTGCTCCATCTTCAAGTTCTAATTCTGACTAGTTTTTATGAGACTTTTTGGTCTGTAATAACTTTCTTACTTAGCACTTATTTGCTTGAGTATGAGTTGGATTCTATTTATGTATTATGCTGAATATTTGTTCTTGATGTAATGCTGAATATATGTGATGCTATCTTGAGTATCTTTATGTCACTTTGAATATTTCTTTTGCTATACTCTCTTACTTCTTCATGTTTCCTCTCATGACTTCCTTTATTTAGTTCTCCTTTGTCATATTGTGACAAAAAGGGGGAGAATGGTTTGTTCTTAATGTGATTGTGTGAGGGGAATAGCAGTGGTTATGTTACCCAGGGGGAGTTAGGGGGAGTATATGTTTGATCTTGTTGAATGAAGCTGAGCTGGTTGAATGTTGAAACTGGTTGAATGTTAAATGTTGAATATTGATTTGCATGTATTAACCAGTTGATTTACTTTTGTTTGGTTATGTGTTTTGTCACTAATTTAACAAAGGGGGAGATTGTAAGTGCTATAGTTTATATCCCTGTAAGTTGTCAAATTTGTGGTGACAAAATCTCTGTTATGTTTTATATAACCTGCTTAAGTGAAGCTCTCTCAAGGATCAACATTCATGACTTCATGAACAAACTAAGCTCACATCAAGCAAAGCTCTCAAGTACAAGACTCAGGATCTTGAATGAAAGAACTGATCACAAGACAAGACTCTTGAATGCAAGAACTGCTCACAAGACTCAAGCTGAAAAGAAAAAGAAAGTACAAGGCAAGACTCAAGCTGAACTCAAGACTCAAGTTGAAAGTCAAGCTGAACTCAAGACTCAAGCTGAAACTCAAGCCACTTTAATGATTGAGCTACTTCAAGGTTTAGTCTACATCAAGACTTCAAGGCTCATTCTTCATGGTCTCTTGTTTCAATGTCCATACTTCATGATTGAGGTTTGTTTGACTATAGGATGACCTTAGAAGTAGGTCATTTCGGATACATAAGTCGAATGTTATTTTATATGTGATTGGTCTGTTCTTCGACCAGTCTTAGGTCTGCTTCGACTAGTCCTAGACTTGCTTGACCGATCTAAACATTTCCTGGATCGATCGTAAGTTTGTTACAAATTACGGATAAAATCTGATCCGGTCGTGAGGAATGCTCGACCGATCGTAGGTCCGGCTCGACATCTTCGACCAATCGTAGAATCTACGACTCGAAGTCCAACGAACCTTTAGACCTACGACCACTCGAAGGAAACCTACGACCGATCGTAGGTGACGTACGACGATCGTAGGAGGGCTACGACGATCGTAGGCAGTCGAGCTTATCCCGCCTAATCTTTCAAATATCTGTTATGGCTTCGACTAGTCGTAGAGCACTCTAGACAATCGAAGACCCGATCTTCTCACCTATAAATAGAGCACGAATCTCAAGAAATCATCGATTTAATTATAGTATTCAAGCCAATCTTCGTCGAACTTCGAGAGATAATTCCGTGCTCCATCTAAGCTAAGTGTGCTTATTTAATATCTTCTTTCCTTAGCTTTATTTTAATTGATTTTGTTTCTGTTATTCCAATCTAATTTGAAAAGAGGAATTGTTATTCCCTTTCTTTGGAATCAAAATCAATTAAGGCAAGCCCTGTTTGGTTTAATTTAAAATCAATTAGAACTAGAACCATTGTAATCAAGTCTGGACATGGAACTTGGACATTCAATCATCTACTTTGATTTGGTTCTACCAGGCTACATCAAAGAAGATATTCACGTATTTTACATATTGTAAATTCCTTTATATTATTTTGGTTTCTTTCAAGATTTGCAGGAAAAATCTTGTTATTTTGGTTATCCGAGGAGAGCCAGGAAAACTCGAAGTGGGGTTTTTAATTGTGTAAGCCCACATACAAAGACACAATTGTAAAGGTTTTGGGTGAACTTGGGAAAACCTATCTTTAGTGAACGCTAATATCCCCTGTGTGAGGATATTAGGAGTGGAGTAGCTTTTGTGTGGCTGTTGTATAACAGGTTGGTGAACACACAGGCGAACCACTATAAACCCTTGTGTTGTGGTTGATTGTTTTACTCTTCTAATTTTTATTCTTTTTGTGGGATGTATGTATGGTGGTGAATGTTGTAATTATTTCAAGCTTTGTGAGAATGTTGTAATAGCTTAGAATTTACTTTCTGCTATTCCTTTATAAGCTTGATTTTCAATTTCATTTGAAAGTTGTTCCAGCAAGGTTGCCCTGCCATTTTTATGGTGTATGGCTGTCCCTAGAACAATACATCTTTAATTACAAGTTATTTCATTTCAGTTTATATTTAATTCTGTATTCCTCTTCGATTTGAGACTTGATACAAAGACCTTTCTAGAAATAAGATTGTCCTACCATAAACTCTGTTTTTGGTGTAAGGTTGTCCTTAGAATAACGTTTGTATCAACCTCTCAAGATCTGAATTTTGAGGTTGTTTTACTTTCCTGCATTGTTATTTAATTTGGCTATCATTTTCTTTATTATTCCGCTGTTATAAGTTTTTATTTGGCATTGTCCTATTCACCCCCCCTCTAGGACATATAGCTTGGCCTTTTCACTCTCCTCACTACTTCCTATGGTATGATCTTGGAAAAAATGGATGGACGGTGCGGATATAACACATTCGTCATGGTAGGGCCCACAGAATTAGGTCACGTCGAGTGTCGGTGGTGTGTGGAACAGGACACAATCTGCTCCGCCCCTGCTTATGTTATTCCATATCGGCGCGCGCGTGTGGGAAGCGCTCCACGTGCGTGGAATTAGCTAGCCCTCCGATGTTCATTATCCGTTTCTCTCTCCTGAAACCGCACTGCTTTTTTCCGTGAGAAAAATGGAGGGAACTCTCTCTCCCGTTTTTCCTCTCTTCTCAGTTTCTCCTCACTCGAATCTCTCTCTCTGTGAGAAATCTCGTCTCCCGAAAATCCCATTGAAATCCGACCACTCTACGTTTCAAATCAGGGCCCTCGATTCAGCAGACAGAAATACAGCTTCAAGGGTTTCTCCTCAAAGAGCAGGTAAACGCACTTACCTCCTCTTCTGCCTTGTCCTTCTTCGCCACCGGCTGATGTTAGCCCTATCCAACTCTGGCGTGCTAATGTGCGCCGGGGCCGTTGGGAGCTAACAGCAGGTAGGCGTGCTCAGATTCCCCTTTGTGCTGTCCTTACTTTCTAAAGAGAAGTTTTATAATTACAGGGCTTTCAAATCCCCCGAGGAAAACACAGAAGATGCGTCCAGAGTTTCTGCCTCGTAGAGCAGGTAAGAATCGTCGCATCTTTTTCGTTGCGCCGCTGCTCAGGTTAGCATCGTGCTCAGTGTCTTACTAACATGGGCTAGGGGCATGCTGCCTGTATGGGCGGTGATGAATTCAACTGAGAGAGTTCTACATTTTCAGGGCATTTTGATCCTGCGAGGAAGATGCAGAATCTGAACTCGGAGGTTTCTCCTCACAGAGCTGGTAAATGCAATCCTCTTCTTCTTAGTTCAGTTCTCAGTTGGTTTTGGTTTCTGTAATTCTGTCCCACCCGCACATATTATGTCCCATTATGTGATTTTGCTAACTTGCGCCCCTGAAGATCTCAGCTAGAACTTTGTGAGAGAGAGGTTAATTCCAGTTCATTGTGTGATGAACCAGTCTTGTTGCATTGCCACTCTACGCAGCTGGCAGTATACCTGGTCAATCCCCGCTGTCTATCAAGTGGGCCTTACTGTGTATCGTCCACAGTAAAGGAATGCAGTGCCCCTAATCCCTATCTGTTTCAACTTTGCCCATCAAATGGAGAGTGAAAATAGAAGAAAATGGTCAGTCGTTTACATTCAAGTGGGAAACATCCATGAATCAGGAGGCTAGAATCAAGGTGTCAAAAAATGGTTGTGTAATAGGCACTGTGGCTATTACGTAATGGTTCCCATGAATCAGGAGGCTAGAATCAAGGTGTCAAAAAAACAGTTGCGTAATAGCCACTGCGGCTATTACGTAATGGTAATGATGGGGACTGTTACGTGTTATGGGGCCATGATGGTACGTATCATAATGGCAATAACGGTGGCCGTTACGGCCACCGTTCTGTTATTGAATACCTTGGCTATAATTGTCCAATTGTTGTGGTTTTTGTGGGCTGGACCATCTGCAGTAGGGCCAACCAGACGGATGTTTCCGGTCAGCAGCACATATGGGGGTGAATGGCAATGAACACTGTATGTTCCGTTGGGATTAACCAAAAAACTATTTGTTCTGGAAAATGTGGGCAGAACTAGTCCAGCAGATTTGTTCATTTGGTGCTGGAAGTCAACTATTATATGATAGAATTTTTCTTTATTATGTTATTTGGATTTTCATTCAAATTTTTTCTTTACAAATTTTTTTTATTACTATCGTTTCTGCGGTGAGATTGTTGCGGATAGATCAAGGTGGTGCTTTTGCTGACCTTTTGAGTGACAAAGGAAAAAATTCTAGTGAGAACGAGATGTGTTACGTGGAAAGAACTCTTGGGTTTCGCACCCATGCTTTGGACGATAGAGATATCAGACTGGTATCATTTCTTATATTTTTCCCTTTTTGCTTCAATTTGTTTATAAGGTATTCTTTGATGTCTTCGACCATTTTTTTTTTAATTATTAAAAGAATATCCTCGCATGTGTAAAATACATTGGGTTAAATGTTTGATTGGGTTGGCAGTTTTTCAAACATAGGAAATTATTTGCAATTATGTGTTCATTTAGGCACGTATGCGTAAATGCATCTAACCTTTGTATATTTGGAAATAAAAACATTAATATTCATGTGTAAGAGTACAAAAGTTCTAGTGTTTATGAAAAAGAGTGCATGTCTTGTTGGGGGACTGTGAAAGCACATAGAGACGAATCAAGCAAAATATTCCAATATCTCAATCAAGCCCAATCACAAAGACTTCAAATTTAATGTGGAAAAACTTTTGCGGGAGAAAACCATGGCACAAAGGGACATATATGCACTATGAAAGTAGAAAATTTTGCATTACTTTGCGTGATTGTTCGATGCACCTTTGATGGCATCGAACCCCTTCAATGTCATCGAACAAAACACCAAAACGTTCCAGCGACTAAACATGTAATTTTCGGATTTTTCCGATGGCATCGAGCAGGACTTTGATGGCATTGGCGGCCCGTCGATGGCATCGAGCAGGACACCTCAAAATGTCCAACAACCATCATGCGATTTTCGGGTTTTTTTGATGGCATCGATCAGGACTTCGATGGCATCGAGCTGTCTTCGACAGATTATTGATTTACAGATTTAAGACATCAATCAACATGTCTAATGTAGAACCTACTAGTGGGACATATGAAGTGGGACGCGTCCGAGGTTTAGTGGGCTCATGTTGGGGGGTGTGGGGTGTCAAGGATAAAATATTTCACATGTAGGAAGTGGCTGAGAATAAATAATATTATATTTCCTAAGCATGCATGGGCAAGGGATGCTTTGGTTGATGATAGAGTAAACATGAGGGGATTTGGAGAACTTTCCAATAGTTTTCTATATATTTCTTTACCCTAAATGGGGTTTAAATAGAAGAATACAATGCTTCATATGGAAATAAAATGAACTGGTATACAAGGAAAGTAAATCAATTAGAATAATTAGAGGGTGAGATTGATTCTTCTTTCTGAGAATGAAAATATTACACCAATCACAACTATCACCTCCTCTCAAACTGATGCGACTGATCAAGTAGCAATAGTTTGCGAACTAAGAAAGAATATCTGGCAATTGTCGTGGTCTTCATGAGAACATCCACAATTTGATCTTGAGACGCCATGTGTGGAAGAGAAATAATCTTAGTCTGGAACTTCTCTCAAACGAAGTGACACTCTACCTCAATATGCTTTGTCCTCTCGTGAAAGACATGATTAAAGGCAACTGGATAACACTGGCGTTATCAGGGTATCGGGTGAATCCCAAAATCGAAAAATAATACTCATATCCACACACAATCTCACTGTAGGTGGAAGACATTGCCTTGTACCCAGCCTGCCCATTTGTGTGGAAAACAATCTCAATGCGGGGCCCACCATAATGTATGTGGCTAATCCACATTGCCCATTCGTTATGCGCATGAACCCGAGAATGAGGCAGATCTAAAGCTCAAGTGGACAATACCACAGGAAACAGTGGTAATTGAATGCCTACTTTTAAAAACTTCTTGGGGCCCCTAGAAGTTTTGGATCAAGCTGATATTTGTGTTTTCTCCTTATCTGTGTTTGTGTGACCCTATGAACCGGTTAGATGACGAATAAACCTCAATGCGGGCCCAGTGAAGGAAGCAACTTTCAATGGTGGACGAATTAAGCCCATTGTTTCCTTTCTTGTAGGCCATTTGAGCTTTGGATTTGCCTCATTTTTCAGCTCATGCCCCAGAATGTTCTAATAAAATAAATGGACGACATTGATATATTATATGCATTATAGTGGGGCCCACGTATTTAAGTCAACACTTTTAGACTAGTTTTCAAGGGGGAATTACTCACCCATTTCAAATCACGTGAAAAAAATAATAATTCCTTATTTACCAAAGATTTATATGTATATCATGGAAAATCAAACAGGCCTTAGATTGACTTTAGCTACCAAGACATCTAAATGAGATTTCAGAAACTTGAAATGTAATGGTTTGTATTGTTAATACGTTTGTAATATGTCAAATTGTATCATGCATTAGATACTATGTTTTGATACCCAGTTTGGTAACTGAGTTGGTAATGTACCCACTCTTCTGATCCATGGCCTAAGATTGAGTTTGCTTACTATGGCATTTGGAGATGAAATGACACATTAATGCAGGGGCATTTTCACACCGGGCTTGAGTGGGGTGGCTTATGGGATGCAGCGGCACACTCGGGGTGAGTGGTCCGTGTGAGGTAGGTGGCTTGTGTGAGGTGGGCCCAATTTGTGTGAGGTGGGTGACTCATGTGAGGTGAAACCCACGTGATGCGGGGCCCACGAGGGGGGTTTGGTTGAGGACCTAACCCATGAGATGTGAGGCCTGGGCTATGAGATAAAGGGATTGATTCGACACGCTCTATCAGTTCGAGCTTTTCGAGCAATTGGCTAGTATCCTGCGTTAAAGCAGTATTAGAGTGGGAGGTATCGTGTTTGAGACTCCTCACTGAGGGTGATTAATATACGAGGCATTTTCACTCCGGGCTCTTAAGCAAGTGGCTAGTTGTCTTGCATCACACATGCCCTTCGAGAAAAAATAGATTAAATGTTTTGTTGGGTAAAAGAGATTTATTTATATGCATCAAATTAAGTTTTAATTAACTCTCTCTCTCTCTCTCTCTCTCTCATCATAGCCCTGCTTGAGTTGAGGTTAACTTTATGAGTCCTGTTTTCCAATAATTTCTATGTTCTAATGACTTGTCATCAGTAAGTCTAGAAGCCTTCATATCCATTCGTAATTTTTCTCTCGTGAATCGCATCCTTTAGACCTTACCCTCCTTTCCCACCTTTCAATCCTAGCTGAAGGCTCTCACTTTATTGGATCTATCTTTCTTCTTCTTCTTCTTCTTCTTCTGCTCCTCCTCCTCCTCCTCCTCCTCCTCCTCCTCTTCTTCTTCTTCTTCTTCTTCTTCTTCGTCTTCTTCTTCTTCTTCTTCTTCTTTCTTCTTGTTCTTCTCGTTCTTCTTCTTCTTCTTCTTCCTTTTTTTTTTTTTTTTTGCATCACATAGGTGGACCATCTTTTTTGCGTCCCCGTCCTTGATGCTATTCTCCTTTTTTGCATGCCTATCTTATCGTCCTAGTTTTGCAATGCTCATTCTCTGCTAATGTTGCCTCCTAATTGCCCAACTCCGCCCTAGGATTGGGTAAAGGAGGGTTGATGTCAAGTAGGCAACTGGTTGTAGGCTCTTTTCTGATGAGAACTCTTTGTTAGTTATGAACTTCTTTACATCTAAAAAGCAAAAAACCAAGATGAGCATGCCAAACAAAGCATTGAATGTTTTGTATCGACCAAGGGTCTCATATGATAGGTAAAAACAATCTTTTGAACATGTATAAAAATAGCATTGTTGATACTTCAAAAGGCTGTTATACAAGGCTTATTGGAATATTGTTTACCCACCAAAATGAAAACATATTTTTCCATTCAAAGTTCATCTGTTGAATCCCTTATTGCTTTAGATAAGGTTAAAAAGTTACCATGTCACTTGATTTCAACTCATTAAGTGAATGCGGATTTGATTTCTCTACTGTAGGTGACTGACATTGTTGGAGGTGCTGTTCGTTGGAGGCGTTATCTGGATCATCTGATACTGTCACTTTGCAATGACGAGAACACGTTTAGAAGGATGGAGCCACTTCTCTTACAGGTATGTTGTTTGTTCACATATTTGGGCTCTTATACTAATTTGATAGACTGTAGAATGTGGAACAATACCTATTTTCTTGTGGGATCCCACATTCCAAAATCGTTATCATCTCAACAACTGATGAGGAAAATTTTGATAACACTAACCTGTTTATCTTACTCATATTGGTCACTGACTCACAGTACAAAATATAATAATTTTCAGCAGCAGTACTTATATATTTTCGTATGTATTTTGTACAACTTATCTAAAATTTATGTTTCCTTGCTTTGAGATTCTTTGAATTGGTTTCTATGAGATTCTCAAGCTGGATATGCCACCATTTGCTGTTGTGGATGAGGTGAGGTGAGTCTACTTTTTGAAAGCATCCCACCCTGTAAAATTTGTTAACTGTGATGCTGACCATTGTATTGTTTTCTTACAACTTTCTTCCATAAATTGCATCCCAAATCAAGGTATTCAATAATTGTAAAGATGGCTGTAACGACCATTACAGTAACCATTACTATACAGGCTGTAACAGCTATCATGGACATATATGACATCCTTTTAAAAAAAAAAAAAAACCTAAAAGCATAAACTGTATCAGCCCCATAATGCCCTGTTGCAGGCCATTTTTTCCCTCTAGAATGGGCGTTACAGCCCTGTAACGCGCAACTGTTCCCACTGTTACTGTTATGTAACGGCCTTTATGACCATTCCATAACAGTTTTTGAATACCTTGATCCCAATTGTATGCATATGCTCCATCGGCTCTCTATATGCTAGCATGTGCATCTCCATCTTCTATTGAAAGGCTTCAGCCTGTGCTGGTTGGAAATACAGCCATGAAACTGTGTCCCTTGCACATGAGAAAAAAGTAGGTACTTGAAAGTAACAATGTTAGCATCCTTTGAACATTCTCTTTGATGAATACTTCTGGCACCACATTTTTTGGTGTACCTAGAACAAATACTTATCCAGTGCATATGATATGACTTGCAAGTTGCAATGTAAGTGTCCGTATCAGTCGCCCAACAAGTGCTCCTCACAACTTGAAGCTTATTCAGTGCCTGGCATTACTCATGTGGGTTAGACTCATGAACTGTTTTTCATGTCATGTTTTCTGTGTTTGGTATATGTGGACCCAAAAGTGGTTTCTTGATGTGCCCCTTCATGGTCACAATTAATATATTTTCAGTCCAAAGAAGATGTTGGCCATGTAATTGATAGTATCTTCTCTTCAACTCCAGAATGTAAGGCTTGCAAACGTAGCACTTAGGCCTGGTGCGGGTAACATGGTGAACGGAATTCTGCGGAAGCTACTTTTACTGAAGGTTTGTCATTTTCTGTAACATTCACTGTACTCAAATTTAGGGGTCACTAGAAACCAGGTTCATTTGAATGCCTTAGCCCTTTAGTATATATTGATTCAGGAAAAAAACTCACTTCCACCTCCCAAACTGGAGGGTGATGAACGTGCAAAAGCACGCTCTCTGGCAACTATTTATTCACATCCGGTGGTATGTTTGTCATTGCACCTTCCCTTATTATTATTATTTTTTTTTTCTAAAAATTTTATTTCAGGAAGAAGGGTTTACACATTTTCATTCGCTAATATTTATTAATTATTAAGGAATTCTACCACGGTAGCACGCTTCATGGAGTTCTGTGAAGTGTACATCAGAATATGTCCAATTTACATGTGGTGCCTGTGCATGGTGATCAGCTCATCAATTTTGTGGACCTGAAAAGCAATGGTATCTGACTGTTCTAGCCAAGCATCTGGTCGATGGTCTGAAGCGGACAATTAACCCAAAAAGAGCAACTGTACGCACATGTTCAGTAGGCAAAACTTGCAATAATTTGGTGGTCAAAATTGTTGAAAAATGGTTATGCCCATAGATTACCCATATTGTGGCCAACCACATCATTAGTATGTTTGCCGCGTGTAGTGACATGTGTTTTTCTATGGCAAAGCTGTCTTTATATCATAAAAAATGCTCTGAATCATGCTTCACCACAAGTGTATCTTTGACTCTATGTAGCATTCTATCTGTAATATCAAAGCCTGATCTCTTTGTGTAAACTGAAGAACTTTCACTTTTTATTATACTTTACATATAACAAGGCAGAATAATGTTTGATGAGGACTCATCATCTGCAACTGAAATGTTGCTTGTAACCTTCTCCAATGCTTACGTTGCATGTATATAGGACATTTGAGCCGTGTGTTACGTATGCTCCATCATGAAGATCTCCTGGCATGCAAATCAGGTCTGTTGCTCATCAGGGGAACGGCCTATATGAAAACAACACATGATTTAAATAAGAGTCCCTGATTACTGTCCTGGGTGATCATGGTTGTGCCGCCTTAAACATGTCCCAGATTTCCTAATTCCTACATGTTTGTTGCAATGGCATTTTAACGAGTTTCCATGTGATGATCACATGAAACTGGTTGTGGTGATGAATTGTCATGCCAATTAATTATTATAGATTATAGAGGTGCTCATAGTCAATTTTCTGTTATCCAGTGGATGGTTAGACGGTGGATAAAATATCTTGGGGTAGAGGAAGCCACGAGGCTTATGATTTGGAATAATAGTGATCCCAGTTTCAGCCTCAGGTTCTCTCTCATCTCATTTTCTTCGATCTCATGTGTTGTTGATGTGTGGCTGATTTGCAGCCACCTCTTCAAATGACAGGGCAAACAGTGCGAAAGGTTTTACAAGAGCTGACCTTGTTGAGCGGCTGACAATACTGAAGGTGCTTTATTCATTGTCTATTGTGCACACTATATGATCTATAATTTTTCTGTGTTAAGCATTTTGTTTTTCTACTGACATTCCCCTCACCTTTATGCAAATGACAATCATCATCATCATAGCCTGTGTCTTATCACAGACAAAAGTGCCTCTTTCTTTTATGGAATAGATTTTTTTTCCCCCATTTTTATACATAAGCTGGTATTGAACGTCAGACCTCAATGTTGAAATGCAGTCTACCATTGAGCTACGGGCTCAAATCATGGAAAAGAGATGATTATAAAGACATTGTGAATTAACTTTGAATTTTGGAGGTGCATTTATGGTAAGGTGAAGAGATGGTATGTCTGTATTTACTTGATAAAGTCGGATGTTTGCTTAGTCGTTATTTCATTCATGTTGCAAATATGAAAAATGGGTGAGTGAACAATTCTTGATTGAAAAGGTTGGAGTTTTGTAGGAAGTTCAACAGCATCAAATAAAATCAAATCAACCTAAATTCATGCGGGAATGGGTTTATAGAATTAATGTTTGGTTTTTGCGTTATCAACTAAAGGTTTGGGGTTCTTACTCATGCCTCGGTGGTAGACTCACAAGAGTTTCAACACGAGGTCATGGGTTTGAGTACCCATTGTGGTGAAATCCCACTTTGGTGTGAGTGCGTGGGTGTGTGTGTGGGGTGTGATTGCGTGTGTAACAAAAAAAAACTTGTAGGCTTGAAGTACACCTCTTTATTGTAAAGCAATGGGAAAAGATGATTTTCCTTTTTTATCAATGAATTCCGTATATTGAGGTTTTCCTCTTATGTAAGGTCCTCCTAACATACCACTGTACCTAAAGAATAATAACATGGCAGTGTCTTTTTCTGCCTAGTTTATGGACCTATTTGGTTAATGCTTTGAAGATATTCCTTGATGTATGACATGGACTCACATATGCTAGTCCATAAGGACACATCACCATTTCATCCGTAGTGAAAAGAAACGCTGACAACCATGTCAATAAAAATAAGCAAAAAAGTTGAATATTTTATTTTCCTGCCGGATTATTGCCTAGCACGTCACGATAGACCCAGCCCTATCAAGTTGATGGCTCTAAAAGGGTAAGGGAAGGTCCGAATGGATGTGGGTGGAGTTAGTAAGAAAAGATTTGATGACCTATGGTGAATATGGTCCCTGAGAGAGTGGAATCATGGAACAGGATTCATGTGGCCGACCCCATTTAGTTGGGACAAGTCTTAGATGATAATGATGGTTTTTTCCCCACCACAAAAAAGATGGATTTACCACTAGATATAGCAAAAATGAGGATGTGGCTGCCATCATTTTGGTTGTCATGGTTGTCTGGCATCTATACACACCACATCCCTGATAAAATGATACAACAATTTCCCTGCCAATAGAACACCTTGAAGATGGACACATTCATGTGTACTCTAGCCCACATGCGACAGATGTGCCGAGAATATAGGACATACACCTCACACACTGCCTGAAAGTGACATTGTCAAATGACACCCTGCCAACTTAATCAGCGCCTGGATTTGATACATGACGGATTTCGGACTCCAATCTGATTCCCAAGTTTTAATCAAGTTTACAACCGGTGTGGATGCACTTTTTCTTTTTCTAAATGAACATGAAAGAGCATGTTTCCTCCCCCCAACAATGTTTTACTGTGCTTGATATTTCTGCCTTGTTTTATCATTAATAATGCTTTTCTTGAACTTCAGGTTCCTCATGATCCATCCTTGCATATGGATGATTTTGTCTGCATCAAAACCGGCATGCAGGTGTGTGTTAAAATCTATAACACAACAAAAAGGGTATTGCTATTACCTGTTTCCTTTTCATGGGACTTAATATTTTGTCTGTTTAAGGGTCTGGATGGTTATTCAATTCAAACTAAATTGATCTTCATCACATAGAATACCAAGTACATGGTTAATGCATGGGACTAGGGGCAGTGTGGTACAATTTCAGCTTACTCAGATCATAGGGTTGTTTGTACTTTGATACATGTCCAAAAACCATTGGCCCCTTGCCATCAATGTTTCCATTGTTGTTTGAGTCAGCTATTCTTTACTTAGTGTCTATCAGAAAAGGAATTGTGGCTTTCCCAGTGAAGGAAATTTGAGTTCGCAATTCCTCATGTTACGCTAATAGCTTTTCTTAAGAATTAAATGCAACATTCTTCAAATAGCTGATCATAAGTCTTTGTCATTGTTATTGACTGCTTTTTACTTCAATTGTTTTATCAAGTTTGCTAATCAGTTCAACATTTTATTTTATTTTATTTTTTCTGCTTCTCTGACTTTCATACAAGCTGGGTTATTGAAAGACGGTTTATGTTCAGTTCAGGATGAGAGTGCAGGTCAGTTCTTTTTCCAGACCCTACCCTAGCCATTTTTCTAAAATAGGGTTTGAAGGCTATGCCTATACGCAGTGCAAAAACTGAAGTGCGTATTCACTAGAAGTTTTTATTTAGAAGCGTCGTTACTCTCATTTTGTTCCGGTGAAATAGAAATATAAATTGATGCATTTTGATAATGGTTAAAAGACTTGGTGACTCGACCTGACTTGTTCGACCTTGAGTCATGACTAGGCCGAATCGTGGTTGAATCGACTCGCCTGTGTTGGGGATGACTCGTGGTGTCAAACCAGATTGGGTCTGACTGAGTCCAAGTTGACTTGGGCAGGTCGCACCTGACTCGTCCATTTCTTAAAACCATGATTTCGATGCATATGTCATATCTCATAACGTACAAAGCATGATTCCTTTACAGAATCTGTTTGTTTGGGAAACATGTGGGCCAGACAGAAAACAATGCTGGTTTTGGTTGTCGTCTGGAGGGGCTGCTTCTCCCAGTTCAGTTTATTGAAAAATGGAAAATGCATAGAGTTACCAAAAGCCGACATCGTCTGTGAGGCCTAGATGTTTCCTCAACAAATGACTTTTGGAAGGAAACTAAAACTTGACCTAAACATGCCCCAAAGGTTCTGTAATTGTTGGAAGTTTTATATATGTGCGTAAATCAAGAACCCACATAGCTTGCACAAGGCTAAGAATGATGTGGTGATGGTACCGATGATGTCTTAAAAGGTGCATGCCTTACACCTTGATGTGAAAGAAATTGTTGTCGAGGTTGTTTTTAATGTTAAAAAATGCGAGGCTTATGCTTCACGTGGCCAAGGCATGCCTCAGCCTCACATATTTGAGTGAAGTGTTTCTTTATTTATCGTGAGTGAAGTGTTTGTTTATTTGTTCTTTTGGATAGTTCTACACTCAGTTCTATGCATGCGTGGCATTGGATGCATGGGTAATTCAATCAATGAATTTTGGGTCACACGTCAAAGGCCACCACTAAGAAAAACTTGCTCCGATTAATTGATTTTAACCATCCAATTAGTAGCCTATAAAATAGATGCTCAAGATTGCTTATACTAAATGGGTCTGGTTGTCAATTTGAGCCATCCATTTGCTGGTCCATTTACACCTCCGTATATTCATCTCAACCAGAAGATCTTGACCATCCCAGTAGTAGCTTGAAAAATAGAGTGACATAAAATGTAAGGGCCACATTTGCATGGTTATGATCATTTGACAGACGATATGTCATTGTGACCCATGAACTGTGGGCTAGACCTAATGGAGTGTCCAAATTGATTGATTAGGTCGTCCGTGGGTATAAGTTCAAGTCAATGCACTATAAGTTGTCTATGAGAGCATAAGATTTTAACTACTTAATATGAAACTAAAGGTAAACCATTTTTTGTACCAACAAAAGATATAATCAATTTTTGTAAGCCAGAACATTAATTTGGCGCCTCATTGTAGATTGGGGATGCATGAAATAGACTAATGCAACCCCTCATGCCAGGTACACATTGCACTTCATGCTAAATTGTTTAAAAGGTCTGATCATCAATTACAAGGACCCTCTAAGACAGTGCTTTAAAATCTAGATTGGACTGGACAATCACACCGGTTTTCGACTGGAAACGTCCGCTATGGCAGTTTGGTTTCATATGATACCTGTTTTTAGAACAAAATCAACTAGGTTTTCAAGATTTTCTAGTCGTTAATTGGAACCATTCGACCTGGGCAGTTTTGTGTGACCTTCCTGGTCTGTCTATCTCATCATTCCTCCAAAAAAAAAAAGTCAATGACATGTCACTAGAAGATCGAAAATAGTGTAGCCCACTGTCCACCATATTGAAAACTAGGATGTCACACACCTTAGTTGTAGTGGCACATATGTCTGTATTCATATGGGCAGTGCTGCGTGGGCATTTGGGTGTGTAGCACAAACAAGAAAGGAAAATTGGATGTACCAGCATGTCTGCTTCTTTTTCTTTCTTTCGTTTTCCTCTTTCTCTGTCCTCTCCTTTCTCCGTCTCTTGACAACCATCCAATCCTGTTTCTGTCAAACGGGACTCAAAGATGGGGAGTCATTTGATACATGGGAGAATGAGATGGTTGATTACATGCATTTAAAAAGCGTATACATGGCATACTTAGACGCTACTTAACCGTCCATATTGTGGGATTCAGTGTAGATAAGTGGTGGACCAAACATTAGTGCTGGTACAAAGAATCTAAACTTGGATTCATGGACCCTTACTTGCTTAATGAGGACCATTGGCCATTTCCATTCTTCCACCCACTAAATGGCTACAAAATCAGATGCTTAAGTAATCAAGTTAGTCGTCGTCATCATCATCCAAGCCTTATCCTAATCTGTTGGGGTTTGCTACATGAACTCTGTTCCTCCATTCAGGCTTACATCTTCAGTTAGACCATGGGTCAAGTCTTTTCTTACTTCCTCCATGTTCTTGTGGGCCTTCCCCTTGCAAGTCTGTTTAACTTCTTATTTATAATCCATCTACATTTGGATTCACAATGTAGACAGTTCAATTTGAGTTACTTTGTATGCCGTGTTTATCTTTTTTTAGTGCTTATGTATCAAACTTAGCTAGAGTATTAAAGTGGTTCTCCTCACAGACAGGTCAACTCTGTTAGCATCCAGGTCTGATTTTTAACATTGCTCCCAACTATGCTTGCCTTTTAAAAGTTTTGATGGTATTAGGAACCTATCAGACGGGTGTTCAGCATATGTATGTTAGGAACCTATCAGATGGGTGTTGGGCATGCGCCAAGACATCTATACACAACTTATTTTTGTAGACGTGTATTAGGCATATTTCTCGCGTATATATTAAGATGTTCAGTTTGGATAATCTTAAATTTTCTGGTGCTATTCATATGTGAAAGTTTCAACGCTTTAGTGGGAAATATATTTTTTGTATTTCTTTTTTACTTACATGAACTAATAAAATCCTCCAATGGAAGTTTTGTGCTCCCATTGCTCGTCCCAGGCCTGTGTAAAGGAGGGTTGCGTTAGGTTGGTAGCCAGTGTGAAGCTTTTGCTACTTCTTTTACCGATGAATCCTCAAAATCTGACATTTCAAGTAGAGTGGAACAGCATAACAGGATGTGTAGCAGCTCCGACCCCAACATGGGATAAGGCTTAGATGATAATGATGGTAGCTTAACAAAATAGGATTTTGGCAAGACATTCAGCACAAGTATCCGAGAGTATTTAGCACTAATGCCTGTATCATGTACATGTTTAACATGGTACATTGAGCATATACAAGTATGCGGGTATAGTAGCTCCACAAGCACATCAATGCACAACCACGTGTGTAGGATCTCCTAGTTGTGTTTCAGGTGGGACCCACAGGTTAGATCATTTGGCCAAAAACTCAAGCTCTTTAACTATCAGTTAAGCAACACACTTACACACACAATGGAGGGTGAGTTCTTTCAGCCAACTACTATTTACATATGTGTGTGTGTGGCCTACCTCATATGGTTAAATGACAATGGGTCCACCCATCACAGATGTCCTGCACATGTGGTGCAGTCCCAAATGGTCCAGTTGGGTAGCCACTCAAGAACGCAACAATGAAGAAGAACACACTCCACACAAGGAAAGTCAAGTTACTAAAACATGCTTTTCGTGAATTTCCAATAGGGAAAACCATGTTCCAAAACAAAAGAAATTAGATTGATCCCCCTCCCTCTTGCATTGAGGGTTGCTTTTAATCACAAATTTCAACATGCCACATAATTTCCATCTGATAAGATTCAATCATCTACTCTTAAGTCTCTAAACAATAGAAAATCATCTTAATATCAACATATATTGAGAAATAAGCTACTAAACTATCAACCAATAGGAAATAACATCTAAAAGAACAACCAACATAATTTAATCTAACACCCAAGCAAAGAAGAAATCCCAATAGGACTGCTGAAATCATGTTGTTGTTGTATGTTGTCCTCAAAATTGGTGGTAACTCAAACAATATCAAAATTATGTGATCTTGGACTCATTGGAGCACTAGCTAATTCAATAAGCTTTCAAACAGGGCCAATTTCAACATTGCTTGATACCTCCAAAGTGGGCCACAACATAAGTGACGGAAATAGTAAGTGGGCCTATAAAATTGTTTCGATAACTAAAAACTAGGCGAAAATCTAATGGCTATCTTGAGCTGGGAGACTTAGAGGAATTTTCATGAGCGACCCACAACGGTGGCCCACTCTCCAGGGGTTCATGATCAGTTTTCTAGGGTAAAAAATGTTGACCCTCGTGTGATGTGCGAAAAAGTGCCTTTGGATGGTTTGATCATGGGACATAGGAAAATCCACAATGGAGATTTGTTTGGCCCAGATGCAGTCCGCATCAACATGTAACATGTGGTTGTTTGGCGGTCCTTTTTCTGCTATTAATAATATCATGTTACCATGTTGAATGATGTGTCTACATGTTGAGTTTGCCTAGGCTGCCACATCATATGCTAGTGTCATTTCTTACAACGCCTTGTATGTCTAGGTCAAATAGATTAATCTGCTAGAAATTGTAGTTCATTGTCTTTGAGATTACTTTTGTCTGCTTTTCGTAGTGAAAGTCTAGGAGTGACTTCCTATATTCATCTTTCAGCTCATTGTGTTGGGATTTGGGGCTCTGGTAAGTATATATTTCCTAACAGATCAAAACTTAACTGCAGGTTTGGTGGTGTCTGTTGTGGATCCACAACCTGGAGAGACCATTGTCGACTGTTGTGCTGCGCCTGGAGGAAAGACTCTATTCATGGCATCACGTTTGAGAGGCCAAGGTGATCTTCAATGAAATCCGATCCTCCGTATCAGATGGGTGAGGAATTATTCAGTCCTAAATCTCTTAATGCATTAGGATGTGTATAACGTCCAAACTCCTGATGTGCCATGTCATATAAGAGGTCCTATGAAATGGTCAAAGACTGTACATGTAAAGGGAAGGGCCCTTACATGGATGAGAATTCCCCAAAAATCCCAAATTCAAATATCCTAATTTTTTTTAAAAAAATCATAATTTTTAAATGGTTGTTGACGGTAGAAAGAAGATAATGCTGCATCAGTCAAGAAAAAAGGTGACAAATTGGACATCTAGAGTCATCAAGTCTGAATGATTTTTGGATTCACCATCCACAATTGGGCCCCCGCCCATCTATGCTTTAAATTTTTATTCCTCGTTCCTTGTCGAAAGAGTCTTCTTGCTTTTGGTCCGTCTAAGATGAGTGAAGGGCCAAAACTTGCTAAAAGTACCTAAAATAGTTGCTTGTTCCAGACTAAAATCACATCAACTTGGCCATGACCGAAACCGAGTCGATTTATTTTATTTTTTTTCCTGATATTTGATTTCATAGGCATATCTGGTCAGCAATCTAGATCTGAGGACCGTGGGCTTCACTTGTATGGATTGTGATGCAGGACAATTAACTACTTGCTCTAAAAGCTCAAACTGTTAGAGTATGGCGAATTAATCCCTTTATCTCATAGCCCAGGCTCCACATCGCATGGGTTAGGACCTCGGCCGAACCCCCTTCATGGGCCCCAAATCACATGAGTCGCCCACCTCGAGTGTGTCCCCGCATCTCACAGGCTACCCCACTCGAGCCTGGTGTGAAATGCGCATTAATCACCCCTGGTAAGGAGTCTCGAACACGAGACCTCTGTGGGCCGCACCTACCCCGAGTGTGCCCTTGCATCCCACAAGCGACCCCACTCGAGCCCAGTGTGAAAATGCCCCTGCATTAATCACCCCCAGTGAGGAGTCTCGAACACGAGATCTCCTGCTCTGATACCAATTTGATGCAGGACAATTAACCACTTGCTCTAAAAGCTCGAACTGTTAGAGTATGGCGAATTACTCCCTTTATCTCATAGCCCAGACCCCACATCGCATGGGTTAGGACCTCGGCCGAACTCCCTTCGTGGGCCCTAAATCACATGAGTCGCCCACCTCGAGTGTGTCCCCGCATCTCACGGGCTAGCCCACTCGAGCCTGGTGTGAAATGCGCATTAATCACCCCTGGTAAGGAGTCTCGAACACGAGACCTCTTCCATGGGCCGCACCCACCCCGAGTGTGCCCCAGCATCCCACAAGTGACCCCACTCGAGCCCAGTATGAAAATGCCCCTGCATTAGATTGCCTGCATCCGGTCACTAATCCTGTCCTGATGCACAGGATCCTGTAATTCTTATCTATATGTGAATATAGCATTTGAACATTTCATTCATAGCTTTATGAGCCATACCTATGTACAAGGCATACCATTTACACACCATCATACATTCTACGATGGCAGAAAGGTACAATATCCAAGCCCTTCATTAAGTTGGTGCGACGGGATTGTTGTTCTCACCCAAAAATAAATCTGGTCCAAGTAGACCACTATATTAGAAACAGGTGATGGGTTAGAAAACTTCAGCCAAGTTTTCATCAGCCATAAATTTGTATTGTGAGCTATTGCCTGCCTGACTAGTGGACTGACCTGATACTTGGGCCAGGGCATCTTTGTAGAGGTAGCCCTCTGATGGGTAGATTGTATCTCATTCCTATTTGCATGCTGGTACATCTGGCGTGTACATGGGCTACCTTTAACATTCGTGTGGGCGTAGCAAAGCTCTTTCACTAATGCCTTGTCATGGACTCATGATGTAGGTATGGTGTATGCAATTGACGTAAGCAAGGGCCGCTTAAGAATTCTTGAAGAGACAGCCAAGTCACACAATGTTAATGATGTCATCACTGTTGTGCATGCTGACCTTCGTATTTTTTCTGTAAGTCATTTACCAACAGAAAATTAATGAATAAAGTAAAGGAAATTTTGAGTTCATCAGGATAATCCACATTTTCAATTTTCTCCTAACTATGCTTGCAATGTTTTAAATCATCTATTACATATTAAGATGGGTACATTGTTTGTATTCTAAACTTATATGCATTATCCTTGGGGCATGTACCATTGAGATGCGTCTATTTTTTGCTTTTTGCCTTTTTATTGTTTGGTATTTATTGTTGTAGATATGTATGTAAGGGGCCATGCCATTAGCAGAAGATCATTCACTTTCATGCTAATTCTTAGTTATGTGGCTGAAATGCTTCGTTTTCTTTAAATAACCATGTTGGAAACACATCTGCAACATGTTAGGAAAGCATGTTGAATGCACATTGCCATGGCTATCAGGAAAAACCACAATTTTACTTTTCTCTTCTTTTTAGGCATATAGTATCCTTTCTGCTTTTGGTTTATATAGTAATCCAAATTCTCACTATTACAATAATGCCTCTGATAATGAATATTCATGGTGGAAAAAGTAATTGTGACTAGAAAAGCTAAATATTAGTCTCTCCTTTTATGTTATAATAAATGTCTCTCAGAACTAGTGTATTAAATAGTGTGCGCTACGTAGCGTAACGTACTCAAATAACGTAAATTCCCCGTGGTATACGCTACAGGGGTCGTAGCATACACTACAGCTACGTAGCGTGTAGGGAACGGTACGTTGCACCCTTTTAAAAAAAAAAAAGCTTTATGTATTTGAAATGGTGTCAAACTCATATTATAAAAAATCTTATACTTAAATTTTTTTATTAGGCCTATATATATTGTTTTTTCCTTACTATTTATCATTTTTTTAATTTAAAAATAGAAGTACCGTGTAGCTTACACTGCACTACACTATTAACGCTACAAGCTACATAGGGTTGGATTGGGTTTATTTACTTATTTCATTGTAGCTAGTGGTTTGACTATTAGACTATCTAAACGATGAGTTATATTATATTATATATAACAAAACAAATTTAAACAATCAACAAGTTATACTAAGAAAGAATTAATTATTGAAAATTACAAACATAGAAATTGTATTGATAACTTGAATCTTGATGAGTTGATGCATACAATACAAGTTACAACTTATTACAATCTACCAAAAATTTGACCATTGGCCATTATGCCATCGCATACTAGAGTATGCCATGATTATATCATTATGCCATCTCATAACCATCGCATACTTTAGTATGCCATGGCATACTTCCTGCATAGCATATGCAATCTGAGCCACTGTATGCGCTTATGCGATTGTACATGACAACACTGATAATCACTAATCACTTATCAATCTTCCGTTGTCAGATGAACCTACCCAATGGACATCACAATATCTACTCGCATTCATATGGCCATGATTGGAGTATAACAAGCCTTTCTATGGATTAGACTAGAGACATCAATGGTATTGTAAACAACCTCCAAGCAATGAGTACGAGGAGCATGCACGATTTCATTGACCACATTGATTGCATAAGCTATTAGGCTAAATGATGGTGTGGTTGGAAGACCTAGATGGGCTTGCCAGTGGACCCTAAGGGGCTCGCAGATATGTCGAGTGGGCCTTGAGGCTAATGCAAGAAGGAAAGATCTAACCTAATATGATGCCATGAAATTAAAAGACAGATTAACTAGAGCAATAGAACGACAAAACAAAGCTAATTTACTATAAATTTAGAAATTTCAGATTCACGACATGTCCAAATTCAAGCCTATGCCAATGCTGCAATACGAATCTCATAAATTACTAATTAACTAGTACTTGTAGGAGATAAAAACCTCGTCCTAGCATATGGTTAAATCTGAATTCAATTGAAATCATTTGTCTTGTGCAGGTTTTAACATATTAGGGTGGTTTAAAGGCCAGGGAATGGGGGAAATGGGTTTGGGGTTGGAACATTAAGGTTGAGGTTTTGGGAGGTTTCTGGTTGGGATTTCAGATTTTGGGTTTAGGGACTTCGGGTTTTGGGATTTGGGGATTTTAAAAAATTTTGGGTTTTATTTAAACAAAATTAGGGGATTTTGGTGGAAATTAGAATTAGGGTTTTGGAGATTCAGGGTTAGAGCGTTAAGGATTTAAGGTTTTGAGAATTAGGGTTTGGAAAACTAGAATTTTGAGAACTAGTTTTGGATGGATTAGGGGTTGTAGAAAGAAGAAGAATGAAGGTTTTAAAGAAGAAGAAAGAAGAAAAAGAAAGAAGAGTGGGTTGTAGAGATGGAGAAGAAGAAATACCTTGAAGAGAAGAAAAAAAAGATGATATTGTTGAGAAGAGAGAAAAGTGAAAAAGATAACTAGGGAATTGCTCCCTATGGTTTCGCACGACCAATCCAATTAGAGGATTTTTTTTATATTTATTTTTGCTCAATCTCAAAGTAAAAGGAGAGAAATCTCTTTCATTCATAACATGCATATTGACTAGGGTGGGGACGTCCAACCCTTTATAGTCTCAGAAAAGAAATATTGTTCATACATATATAAAGTTTTCTATTTTTACTTTAGCTTCTTTTTTCACTATGGTTTTTTTTTTTTTTTTTTTTTTTTTTTAAAATTTTTAAATTTAACTCTAAACCTTATTAAACTTTACTTTTCATTCTCTAAAATATTGTTATATCCATTTTCTTGACTGATTTTTTTTACTGTATTTCTAACAATCAAGACCGGATTAAATATGAACATTTCTCATATTTTTTATTTTTTATTTTTTTATTTTTTGTTTTTTGTATTTTGTTTTGTTGTTGTTCTATGCCGTTTTGCTAAAATATGGTTGATCCAAATCGTTGCCACCCCTAGCTCCCACTAACCTTGATACAGATTGATTTCTATTATGAGGGATTGAGAGAACAATTGTTGCCCCAATAACTCCTTCAATGTCTTTTCAATAGATAACAAAGATAGAGTAAATGTCTAATTTTGGTTGGCAAGAATAACATAAATTAGAAAATGTTGTGAGATTTATATTCAACACATTCAGTAGCCATGAACCCCACACCAAATTGTTGCAGCACAATTGGCACATCTTTGGATTTTGCATGTCCTAATATCATGTCAATTCTGACATTTAAAATGTTCAGAGTTTCGGATATCACAATTCCTACTGATTCCCTGTAGCCTTAACTGCAAACTAATATATTGATTTTTAGGCAAAAATTTTGCTGTTGGCGGTGGTGCCCTTATCTAGGAAGCATAGGATTTTTTTATTTTTTTATTTTTTATTTTTTATTTTTTTTTGAGTTTATACAGATTTCTGAGGGAATGTTCTTCATTATTTTTATAAATTACTATCTGGATGATTCAATATTTTATTGAGGCATGTTGTTTATGCAGTGCTTTGGTTATTTTTGCCATCATTTCCTGTTACAATTTTTGTTTTTTATTCACAAAGCTTTGGATTTTTGTAGGAAAAGATATCCAAGAAGTTTGATAAAGTTTTGTTGGATGCTCCTTGTTCTGGATTGGGTGTCCTCTCCAAGGTATTCCTTAAACAAGTTAAATATTTCTTGAAAAGATAATTAAATTGGGATTGTTTTGGAATTTGGAAAAAAAATTAAAATACCCAATATTGGTTTGAATCATCAAACAGTTGCAATCACTGATAGTATTGACTTATAATATTATTTCTTTTTTGGGTCAGTAATTGTTCATGTGCTTGTTTCCAAGATGCTTTGATCGGTAATGGTAGGTGTTTTATGAACATGATTATTTTCTGCCTTTCCTAAGTCTTCCTTTCCTATTCAATTTGTTGTTTAAGAGAGCGGATTTACGTTGGAACCGGAGATTAGAGGATTTGCAATAGTTGACAAATTTACAAGATGAGCTCCTTGATGCAGCTTCATTGTAAGAGTTCAAACCCTTTCTTCTCCTCTTAGTTTTCTCTTAGAGGCCTTGTACTATGTAACATGTTTGGTTCTTTTTTAAAATAAAAATAAAAATTGTGATGCCAGGCAAATGTTCTTTATGCTCTTGCTTTTGTTTTTATTTTACATGGCCATTTAGTTTTAATGCATTTCTATGTATCTGGATTACAAAAGGAAATACATTATGGTTTTTTTGTTTTTTCCGAGAACCACAAAGTACAATATTAGATTGCCAAAGATATTATAACAAGCTAATGTATATCCCATAATACTGCAGTGTTTTAAGATTTCTGCTAAGGAATGCTGCCTTCTAGATTTTTACATTGACATTAGTGCATTTATAGATTAGTGAAGCCTGGAGGGACACTAGCGTACAGTACTTGTTCCATTGATCCTGAAGAGAATGAGGAGAGAGTGTCTGCCTTTCTCCTCAAGCATCCGGTATGGACTCTTTTCTTTTTTGCATGGTTCACTGTTTTCCTCTTTCAAGAATTTTAAGGTTGATATCTTGATAGTTCATAATACGTAATATTTCGGTAATGGTTTTCTTGGATTGGTTGGCTTGTCTTCTCCTTCTTGGGTTCCACCCTCTTTTCTGGAATCATCATTATTCAAAGTCAGCAACTTTTCTTTTGTTAAGAGTATATACTCGTCTACACGTGCCAACCCTACTTGTGTGGGTACACCTGAGACATGCACAAGTGGGTCCTTGCCATTGGGATGGTGAGGTCTGTCCATTAATCAAGACAGCTGTAACATATGTTGAATATCGGCTGCTTGAAATTTCTTCATTTCTTGAACCACCCACTTGTTTTTATTTTTTATTTTTTATTTTTTATTTTTTATTTTTTAACATGTGGTAACTTGATTGCTTGAATGGTATGGTTTTGAGGCCAGGTTATGTAAACCATGGAGCCAACCTTATGCACCATTCAAATGTCCTTTCAAGTGCCTGTTTGGCATGTGATTCTCCAAGCAGAGGTGCTTGTTAGGTTAGAGAAGCTCCTGCTGTAATATAACTATTCTGCGTGACTATTCCCCTTCTTGTCCAAATTTCTATTCTCTCAATTTTTGAGATCGAGAAAATTAAGTCTGTGTTACTTGTGGCCATTTGTTTTTGTTTTTTCTGTTACTTCTCCATGAAATTTTTTTTAAAAAAAAAAAAAAAAAAAAGGGCAAAAACTTAACATATGGGCAGGTTGCAGTTATGTGCTTTTGTTATGATTGGGGTGGGTGCTTTCCGCTCAAATCTAATAAGCTTCATTTCATGTCCTACCTGGAAGGAAATGGATGGTGATTTTGGCACCCAAAAAAAATAAAATAAATAAAAAAATTAAACCACATATATGCAATTCCAGTCGGGGCACACTTCAGTTAGGTTCTACCTAATGGGGCTTTTAACCAAGCACACTTTAGTTTCACTAACTCTTCATACTTTCACGCCTTAATATTTTTACTATAAAATTGATTGCAGGATTTCATTATTGATCTTGCTGATAGGTATGTCCCACCTGATTTTGTTACGGACAAAGGGTTCTTTTTCTCCAACCCAGTTAAACATCGTCTTGATGGATCATTTGCGGCCCGCCTGGTCCAATATGTAGACCACAGGATGAACCCTGGGTAAGCAGACCAAGAATAGTCTAATTTCTATTTTCTTGAAAATTGCTTCAATTCTCAATGAGGGTAAATTTTTTTTAGAGCAATTAAAAATCAAAGCATGTTGAGCCACCACTCTAATCACATTCATCGAAATCACTTTTTTGGAGTGCAGTTAGCAAGAAAAACATGAGCCTCTCCTCTTTAATCAGGACAAGGTAGGGCCATGATGTGATACAATTATCCAAAAAGAAACTTATCTCTTGTAACTATTGCTGTCAAAATCGTTATCATACTGCAAATCGTAATTGGGGTTGAATCGTATTGAGTCACAAATTGTATCGTAAATCATAATTTTTTTTTAAATATAAATAAATCATAAAAAATTAAAGACTTTAATACTATCATGACATGGTATTACTTAAAAAAGTTAGATGATTCTTGTCTTTCCTCCTTTTTTTTTTGAAATTCTCCTAGAAAAAAAATTACAAGGATCCTTTAATAATTTATGTTCTTGTTACCTTTCTTGAATGTAGAATCGTATTAGAAAAGCGGCATTTGATTCCGTAGATCGAATAAAAAAGATATTTTGATTTCTAACCATCATTCCACAATACATATACGTAACGATGATCATAATCCATACAAACATTCCAGATAAGTCGTAAATCAATTTAGTTTTTCAATCAGTTAAGTAAGAAATCATACAAAAAACCAATACCATTTAACATTGAAGAAAAAATATATAATTTAATCTCTTATAAAGAATAAAATAACATAATTTACCTTTTCTAAATGATATATATATTTTTTAAAAGGTTTTTTTCTAAACAATTCTTAAAGCCCTCACCAATTTAAAATCATAAAACAAAAGCTTAAAATAGAAGAAAACAAGTATAATTTGAATTGTAATTCAGGATTTGAATTATAAGTCATAGGGATTCAAATCATAAAATCGTAAGATTCATATAAAAAAGGATTCAAAGGTGGGATTCAAATAATTTTACTTGAGATTAAACTCAAATCCTAAATCATAGGATTTTGACAACACTGCTTGTAACAATGTTCTTGGAGAATAGCATGTCATCATTACAAGTTAGGGAAGTGCAAATGGCTTACATTTTCTTCATCAAATAAATGCACTTTGCACTTTTTTAAAATTTGTGCATTGTGATTTGTGGGGTCCACTTAAATTTTCGGTTATTTTCGATTATCCAAACCGTTGATGACGTGGGACCCATAATGGATGTGTCATTGCCCAGAAGCCTCCCAAGTTGAATGTATACATCATGCCACCGGAAGCTAGGAGGTTTCCAGTGCATCACCCATTCATAATATGAGGCTAACAGTGGACCTACATTGGAACGTCTACATTTTCTAGATGATCGGAACGCTACATAATTCATCGTTTGTAATGGGGACAGGTCACAACAGATTTCAGGCCGAAGTTGTACTGTGACACTAAAAAAGGTGGAGATGATCCTCTCACACCAGGCATCTCAAATAAGGGTGTTCTTGACAGAATTAAAATAAAACAACAAGCTTATTTTCAACCAATGCAATTCATAGTGAATGAACCACACATGAAAATTCAATACTTTCTACAGTATAGGGGATGCACCTGATCTGGACCATCTAATTACTTGGTTGCATTTTGTATGGACCATAACCAAAACCCAAATTGATTAACTAATGTTAATAGTTGGATTGATGGACCTGTTGTGGACAATGTCAATAATCCAATTGGAAGCAACATCTAAGGGGTTAGCATATCAATTTAACAATCCGAAGTCACACACAAGATTCCTTTCAATGGTCCATTTGAAGGCACAAATCAGATGGTTAGGATTGTTGGATGAGTCTAATTTGAGCAATGACCTGTCTAGGATGGTAGTTATAATATTCTACACAAGAGATGGTTACAAACACATGCTGTAAACAATAATCAAGCTTGATATGTGATCCAGCATGCTCGCACAACCCAAATACATAATAAGTTTTAAGCCTAGTCCTCTTTGTTGATGGGGAGCTAAGCTTCCACTCAGCAGCTGAGGTTAGGCATATATGGATTAAAAATTCTAGCCCATGTTCTCATCATTACACAAGTTGAATGTGGAATCATTGATCAATCTAAACTATGCATTATATTCTTACATGCATGCTCAACTTAATGCACCACGAAATCATCTGGCCAGCTGTTTGGTACATTTCACCTGTTGTGCTTGGTGTAGTCTTTTTGTGTAGTGGCTCATTGCTTAATACATTTAACTGATTCTGCTTGGTGCAATCTTTTTCTCCCCAAAAGGAGGTAATGATTTGAAGAGCCGATGAGAGTCGAGGGATTTATGATAGAAGTTGTGATTTGGCTGCCAACTCAATACAAGCCTCCTTATTTAGCCTTAGGACTAGTAATGTGAATACAAAACACATGGTACAATAAGAAAAAAAGAGGAGCCCATAATGTGATAGATGGATGCTAGATATTAAAACTTTTAATGGTCCCTACCTTAATAACTTAGGCACTATTATGATCAATTTTTTCCTCACAAGAGGATAAAATAGCGACTTGAATAGTCAATAGTAAAGTGAGGCCCCATAATGTGATAGATGGATGTCAAGTACATTTTCCTAGATCCTACCTAAATAGCATTCACACTAGCATGATCGACTTAAAGCAGACTTGGGCTCAATATTGAAAAGGACATCTTAGCGACTTGAAGACTCAACAGTGGAGGGGAATATAATGGGGTTTATGAGGTGATGTATGGATCGGTATGTTAATAATTTTTCGTTCTTCCATGACCATAGGGCCAAAGTAGTGACTTGAAAAGTCAATAAAAGAGTGGGGACCATAAAGTGGCTAATGAATGTAAGTACCTTTCCGTGGTCCCTACTTAAATATATTTTATACTAACACGGCAAACTTTTCATCACAAATGGATGAAGTAGTGACTTGAAAAGTCAATAGAAAAGTGGAGCCCACACCGCGACAAATGGATGTTAGTTACCTTTCAATAGTCCCTACATAAATAGAATTCAGACTACGGCAACCGACTTAAAAGTAGCATTCACACTAGCATGACCGACTTAAAGTAGATTTGGGCTCAATAGTGAAAAAGACATCTTAGGACTTGAAGACTCAATAGTGGAGGGGAATATAATGGGGTTTATGAGGTGGTGGATGGATTGGTATGTTAATAATTTTTCATTCTTCTATGACCATAAGGCCAAAGTAGTGACTTGAAAAGTCAATAAAAGAGTAGGGCCCATAAAGTGGCTAATGAATGTAAGTACCTTTCCATGGTCCCTACTTAAATATATTTTATACTAACATGACCAACTTTTCGTCACAAAGGGACGAAGTAGTGACTTGAGATGTCAATAGAAAAGTGGAGCCCACACTGTGACAAATGGATGTTAGGTACCTTTCAGTAGTCCCTATATAAATAGAATTCGTACTACGACAACCGACTTAAACGTAGTAACTTGAAAACCAATAATGTAAGGAACATAATAATGACTTGAAACTTAATTGTGGAGATGAATATAGTGGGTTTTATTAGGTGGCAGATGGATCACTGCGTTAATATCATTCCATGTTACCATGACCCTCTTTTTCCTCAAAAGAGGGCAAAGTAGCAAGTTGAAGGGATGAGGATTAAGTATGATCCCGACCAGAACCTAGTTAGGGATGTGGATTAAGTATGATCCCTACCAGATCCTAGTTAGAGATGGATGGTCCTATTAGGGTCTTTGTGGGGCCTGCTGTGATGTATATGTTTTATCTGCGCCGTCCATCTATTTTGATAGATCATTTTAAGGCATGAACCTAAAAGGAAAGCAGATCCAAGTTCAAGTGGGCCACTACACTTGGAGTGTGATTAAATTCTTACCACTGAAAACTTCCTAGGACTCATGGTTAGGGCTGTACATCGAGCCGAGTCGAGTCGAGGTGGGCCAAGCTTGGCTTGACTCGTCCATGCTCTCCTCGAGTTCGAGCTTGAGCTCGAGCTCGGCCTCGAGGTCAACATTAAAGCTTGGCTTGTTTGCCAAAGCTGTCGAGTCAAGTTAGTGGTTTGAATCGAGTTAGTGGTTCAAGTCGAGTCGAGTTTACCTTGAGTTCGAATCGAGCTTGTTTGCCCAACTCGACCCAACCCAGCCCTCACCCCGACCCAAACCATAACCCGACTCAACCTAGCACCCAACCCGACCCAACCCAATGCCCAACCTGACCCAAACCCCTACCCGACTCAACCCAGCACCCAACCTAACCCAACCCATCGCCCAACCCGACCCAACCCATCGCCCAACCCGACCCAATCTGCCAATCATATATTGATATACATTAAAAAAAAATCTCCAATAATATACTGATAATCCAATATACATTCAAAAAAAAAAAAACATTAATCACATTCACCTACCTTTGTTTGTGGTGGCCGAATGGGCTGAGAAGGCCTGAGAAGAGTCACCGAGTTGGGATTGGGCACGAGTTGCTTGGAAAACTTAGAAGAATGAGAGAAAGAGAGAGAGATAGAGAGGGGCAGAGAGTGCGGGCTGCCGTGCTGGGTGCGGCCTTGCGGCTGCTCATGCTTGGTAGGGTAAGGGAAAGAAAGAGGGGAATGGGGATGGACGGTCAGTAGGGTTTTTTACTTTTTACTTTTTAGTAAAAAATTTTAAGTTTTACTTATATATTTTTTAACTTAAATATTAAATATTAATATAATACATTATATATATAATATAAATATAATATTAAAATATATTATTCGAGCTGAGTCGAGTTCGAGTTGAAATGCACCATGGTCGAACTTGGCTCGAACTCAACTCTGAGTTTTAGAAAAGAAGCTTGACTCGCCCCGAGTCGACCTTTCAAGCCGAGTTAATTTGAGCTGACTCGAGTCGAGTCGAGCGAGCTTTTCGAGCTAGCTCGACTTGTGTGCAGCCCTACTCATGGTAATTTTTATTTGCCATCCAAATTATTAATAAGGTCAATGAAGGAAAAGATAAATATCAGCTTGATCCACAACTTTTTTGGCACCAAAGAATTTTCAACGATGGGCTTTTAATCCCCACTGCTTCCTATGGTGTGGTTCACTTGAGCCTTCAATTTGTTTCTTTTTTGGTTTCATATCCTAAAATGATCTGTCAAAAGGGATGGATGGTGTGGATAAAACATACGCATCACGGTGTGCCCCATAGAGCTCCTAAGAAGGCCACTCGGCTCTAGCTAGGTCCTGGTGAAGGTAGTACCCAATCCGTGTCCAATTTGAAATGTCAATAGAAATTTGGGGCCCACAGAGTGAGTAATGAATGTTACGTACCTTTCCATGGTCCCTCCCTAGATAGTTTTCGTACTATATGATCAACTTTTTCCTCACAAGAGGATAAATTAGCGACTTTAAGAGTTAATAATTAAGGATGAGATGGTGGAGTTAATGAGATGATGGAAGCATCGTTATCTGAATAATTTTCCATACTATCGAATTAATAGGCGACTTCCAATAGTGTTTGAGTTCATCCAATCCAATCATCTTCTATGGAGGTCTTATCTCTTTAAATAATTGAATGACTTCAGATATTTTCCTTTTAGTCATGTAAATGGATTGGTGTCCCCAGGGTCCGGACTAGACAACTATGACTAATGACTTAATTTAATACGACCGTCCAAAGGCAAGGATCTAGTGTTTATGTTGTCCGAGTAGATGGATTCATTTGCTCAAACATCCTTTGTGGAGTGTACTGACAGTGGATGTGTACTACCCTAACCCGCCTCCCCGCCCCCTAAAAAAAAAATCCTTTGTGGTTGTTGCGTAGTCTAAATCATTTGCTTGGGGTCCATGGTTAGGATGCTTAGATGGACAACCTAGATCTAACCATGTTGGTTGTCTCAATGGATGGCTAGGATCCAATAAAGATGGACCAGGATTTAGTTTTTAAGATTTCTAGGTGAGATTGGTGGTCCAGATTCAATAATTCCACATGGCTTTAATTCACACCGCTGCTTTCTACATTCATTCACAAAGCGGATTGCTGGGTGTGCCAAGCACAGCAAATCAACGCTGTGTTACATTACCAAGTTCTACCAAGTTCTACATTCATTCACACCGCTCAAACATTCTTCTTTTACTCCCAAGCCTCGCTACATAGCGTTGCTAGGGCTTCTTTTTTTTGATAGGGCAGGCTTTGGTTATGTGTAGAGCTGGGCATCAAACCGAGTCGGATCGGATTAGGTCCAACCCGATCCTATCCGAAATCTCATTCGCCTGACCCGAACTCGATCCGTTCCGGGACCGAGTCTGAGCCACCTGACTCGAACCGTTCCGAACTGTACACAACCTGATCCGATCCGAGTCTGTCTCGGTTAGGAAAAACGGTACGGATTGGATTGGCACGGTACAGATTGATCCAGATGTAATAGCTGTCCTTATTATCTCTCGGGTTTCGCATGTGGCCCACACGGCGTGCTGGGCATCACACAAATATTGATTTGTTGGGATAATCACAGCCACCCAATCAATGGATTTATCTGTTCGTACATTAGGTATTTAGGTTTTGGTGCTCCTGAGGAGCATATAAGGTCTAGGCTAAAAACCGTTTTTGAAGAGGAAACTTATGGGGTATTACTTAAGACATGCTAGAATCTAGATTGAGAAATGATCAAGATACAATGCCTGTATTGTAACCTAAGATACATCCATCTTCTCATCATCAGCTGATTACTGATATAAATATCAAATCCGTATAAAAAGTGAGAAACAATACGATGATTTTCTCCTGTGAAAATCAGAACTATATATGTATTGGGTACGCCACATTAGCACATGAAATGATATCAATGGTCTGTAGTAATAATGTGTCCCACTATAAGTTTCTATCAGATTACCTTACAGTGGACCAATGATGATAATGTGGCCCACCTTTTCTACGGATAGGATAGTCTGTCTATAAGACATATTGGCAGAAAATAATGGCTTTATCATATCTTATGGTACAGGCATTGCATCTGATCATTTCTCCTGCTAGATTTGGGGGATGGTGTCGCTTTCACCGAATTTAATTAGAGAGATAAAACGTCCTTACCAAAGCCCTTTTCAGCGGATTTTCGTCAATGCAAGGATATATGGAGAAGGAGATCTAACGTCCTAGATGATGACACGTGGCTGAAAGAGTCTTGGGAGGAATTGACACTAGATATTGACAACACCGCGACGTAGCTGAGAGACATAACAAGAAAAGGAAAGGAAGAAGATCGGGCAGGCAGGGCAGCGCTCGTTTGTTCGGGTGAGAGAGGGTAGGATAAGAAAAGAGGGAGGGGTAAAAACGATTTGAGTGGGTTAGAGTTTAGGGTAAAAATAGTATTTATACTACCTGACTACCCGCTCTGGGTCAGATCGGGTCTGATCGGTCTGAATCATTTCAGTTCGGGTTTTCGGATCGGATCTGTCCGGATACTGGTCTATCCGAACCTGACCTCAAAAACGATCGGATCTAGATGTACAGACTCGATCAAGCCCGATTTAGGCCGTCAGTTCTGTTAGAAACGGGTTTGATCGGGTCGGATCCGGTCGAGTCATCCACCGGACGAGGTTAGATATGCCTACCTCTAGTCATGTGAGGGAGGGTTGATCTCCTTTATCCAGTACATGATAAGTACGGTATTTGCCTTTTTGTGCTGCTGTAAATCTTTTTATTGATATATATATATATATATATATATATATATATATATATATATATATAAACATAGTGGATATATATATATATAAACATAGTGGCCCCACGTAGCATCCCATCGCTGGAAACTTCGCACTGGAGGCTTTACAGGAAGTCCGCGTCCAATTACATCCTAGTTGACTTGGAAAAGAAAAGTACTGATACGCAGGCAGACTATAACCATCCATGTGCATGCACACACCAAGTGTACATGTGGCATACACGTACACCGCTTCAAGCTATCCAAATTAGAAGGTCCCACTCAGATCTGTCCATCCTTAAGTCATATTGATGGCTGATCTTGGACTCTGATTAGCCGACATTTGTTTGCTAAATACGGGCCATTGATCTTTGTTCACATCAGCTGTCCATTGTATGGCCATTAATAGGAAAATCGGTATCATTTCTCAGTTTGAAATTTTAGTTCTGCCCTTCTAAAAATGGACCCCAGGAAGATTCGGATGCTCTGGATTGAATTATTTCTATGATACATGTATAGAATATCATGGTCAGCCAGCCCATCAATTGCATGCTCAGCAGCCTATCATACGAGTACATGAAAGCCCGTACAGTCCTAATTCTTTCTGAAATTAAATAGATAAATGGGAAACCTTGCGTGCCTTTCGTAGGTACTAACTCTCTCTTACGCGGTAAAAGGAGTTAACATGCACGAAATCCACCCCGTCCATCAGGTACACCACCTTTTTCTGGCCTTGATCCCAGAAATCATGGTGATTCAGCGTTCACGCAGTTTAAATTACATAAAAATCTCTAAATTAACTTGGTATGGCCCACCTGAGTTCTGTAATACATTTGTTTTGGGTGATACTGTCATCTTGATGAGAAAAATCAGATAAATGGATTGGATAGCCTCTAAAATGGTCCACTGAAATGGTCCACAAGAGAATTGAATCTCCTTCATTTCTGGCCTCGTGCCCTAAAATTTTCTTAGTAAAATGGATGGACAGTGTGGATTAAATAAGTACATCATGATCGGCCCTATATAGCAGCGATCAGTAGCCACTCGCTAGTGACACGGTACGTAGGCGATCTAACTCTCTGGTGAACCATATTGAATTGAATCTCCTTCATTTCTTTGTTGGATCTCAACCGCTAAAAAAATTTTCGTGGGCTACAAAAGTTTTTGATGAAGCTGATATTTGTTTTTCCCTTCATCCAGGTCCTTGTGTCCTGATCAACAGGTTTGATGGAACTCACGGCGGGTATCACATTGAGCCCTAGGAAATTTTTAATGGTGGGAATTCAACCAGCGCTGTGGTCCACTTGAGATTTGGACGTGCTCTTTTTTTTTTTTTTTTGTTAATGCCCTCAAAGGGAGCGGAAATATGGATGGATAGCTTGGACATACAATACATGCATCAACGTGGGCTCCACAGCAGGACCACATTGCGTTGGGTGAGACCCCAGGGCACCTAATCCGGAAATGTTTTAACCAACCACAAAGTATGGTGGGCAGTCAATCGCCCTTGTTTCATATACTATGGTTCACCTAAGTGTATGAAAGATATACATTACGGTATGCTTACAGAACATCGACCACTAACCAGTACCATCAATGCAATCCAAATCCACCTTGATGTTTATATGACATCCAAACCGTTGATAATGTCATTCCCACTGTGATGAAGTCAAAATACTAAAAAATTATGAAACTTTTTAGCCACACAAATGTTTCAAACAGTAGTCACTGAATCCCTACTGTTTCCTCCCTTGCGGCCCACTTGAGTTTTGGATCCACCTCATTTTTAGTCTCATGTCCTAAAATGATTTCTCAAAACAGACACACCGTGTGAATTTCTCATAAACATCATGGTGGGCCCTACTTAGCATCCCAGCGAGGGAACTTCACGCTAGGCATGGGCAGGAAATCCGCATCCCACTGGCGTTTGCAGAGCTCTAGAGTTGTATTAACGGTTCAAATGAGATCAAAGTTACATGGGCTTCGCAATGATGTATTTATTATATCCACACCGTTCACCTATTTGGAGAGATCATTTTAATGAATTAGCCTAAAAATAAATTATATCCAAAGCTCAAGTGGATCACACCACAAATAGTAACGGAATAATGATTTCCACCGCTGAAACATTCATAGAGCCCACCTTAACGTTTTTTTTTTTTTTTATAGAATATGTTAATAAGGTCACACGTACTTAAATAAAGAGGAAAAACAAATATCATATTGATCCAAAACTTCTGCGATGCAGTGTGGTCCACTTAATCCTTGGATCTCCCATATTTTGCCTCTCAAGCCTTATTGGACGAACGGTTTGGATATAACACATACCTCATGGGAACCACATAACTTGGTGACGTCAACATATTCCCATACCAGCCTGGTCGGTGGTGTGTGGTACACCAGCCAATCCGCTGTGTATGTAAATACCCACAATGCTTTCTCTTCCTCTGATGACTAGCTACTCTTATGAGCGGCTCTCGTGTGAAATTCACACGTATGACTCTTTACAGTCGTCAAACCTCTTCACTTTCCGTCTATAAATAAAGCTGACGCTTCCTATTCCTACACATCCCAAACTCCCAACACACATCCATTATTAACTAATGGCTCTCCCCTCCTCTTCCAAAAACCCATCATTTCTCATTCTCTTCTTTTTATTATCTCTTCTCTGTCTCGATACCCAACAATGCAACCATCATCACTTCTCTGCTTTACTCCACCTCAAGCATGGTTTTAACTTCATCGATGATTACAGCCTCTCTACTCTCCCCTCTTGGAATTCAAACAATACCGATTGCTACTCTTGGGAAGGCATCACGTGCAATGGACCCACTGGTCACGTGATCAGCCTTGATCTTAGTAGATAACAGGTTGAGAACATCTCCTATTATGGAAATTTGATTGATCTAGGGTAAGCCAATCCATCAATGTGGATTTCATATGATAGAAACATATGAATCTCACAAGAGGATAAAAAAAAAACCTAAATAATAGATAACATGCATACACCATTCTTCTCATCATTAAAACAATCAATCATCATAATCTTAAAGAAATATTAAACCCATGTGCTTCCCTTCTACCTTAGGTTAGAGAGAACTTAGAAAAACATAATTAAATTGCAGAAATAAAAAGCAATAAGAAAGAAAGAAGAAAAATGCAAATAGAAAAGATCTTAAAAAAAAAAAAGAACAACTTATAAAGCTTTAATAAAAACTAAAAACTCTTTAAAAACTCTAAATATTGCTCTTGAATGCTTCTAATCATGTTTTAGAATGCCCCAGGAAGCCCTATTTATAAGTAGGGAACTCTAATTTTCATACAAAGTTGAAAAACCCTAGAAAACGCCTCAAATATAGTTAATTTAAAATAGACTTCCTGCTGCGCAGTTTTTCAAAATAGACTTCAGAGCTTTAGAATATACTTTTCAGGACGATTTTAGGATTCTTCACTTCAAATCTTCAATTCTTTTCATTTCTAACTTGGTTTTCTTGCATCTTTGGCATGTGAATTCTTCAATCTTGGTTTCCTAAGATCCATCCCTTGCCTTGGTGATTTTTTAGCATCAAATTCTTATTTTTTAGCACCCTTTTTCAATCCAAGCTCTTAAATTCATCTTGCAATACATACATGAGTAAAATAGAATATTAAGATGATTTATATTCATAAAACCAAGATATAAATGAGAAAAATTATGTAATATTTGAGTCTCAACAAAAAGTCAATGGTGGATGTCTCTCTTCCAACTTTTTTTCTTTTGCGTGGCCATCGAATTCACAAGTCAGCCTGATTTTTTAGTCTAAGATGGGATTACACATCTAATGATTGGGGTGGATTTCACATACACATCATGGGTTTGAGTGTGCATTCATATATATATATATATATATAGATAAGCTATCAAACAATTAGGTAAGAGATGCCATGCCAATTTTTAACAAGACTCATTTTGATGTTTATTTGAAATCCAGTACGCCCATTAGATGTGAAATTCCATAATAGGTACAAGGTCAAAATATTAGGCTACCTCGTGGTTTAGATGGTCCATACCAAAGGAAAAAGTTAGAAGAGAGATGTCCAACATTGATTTTTTACTGAGCCCATCATGAGTATGATGTGAAATCCACTTGAACCATTAGATGTCAAAAAATCATTTAAGCCTAGGGCCCAAAAATCATGACAATTCATGATTAAGGTGGGCCACACCAAGGAAAACAATTTGGAGGGTGGCAATGTCATGTACACTATTTCCAATGGTATGATCTACTTGAATCATAGATGGAACTGATTTTTAATACTAACCTTAAAATTAGGTCATGCAACTAGTGATTAGATATTAGATTTTGGAAAACAACACTATGGGTTCCATGTAACTCACTTTTTTCTTAGGCATAATTGGTTTCCACAATCAAGAAGCTGGGGCTTTCGGTTTATGCACACGACTTTATGAGCTGCATAGGAATATTTTGGTAAATACAAGGTCAAAAGTTGCTTTTGGAATATCTTGCTCCAAAATAAAATCCTGATCATCTAATTACATATTCTCAAATTTAAAAATATAGATTTACCATCTAATACTTTCCCTTGGTTAGAGAGTGGGTATCACGCCCAACTTGGAAGTCAGCTGTTGGAATGATTCCTTGTCCAATAGTTTTAAATAGATCCATAAGTTGGAGTTTGGATATAACACACACACACACACACACACACACACACACACACACACACACACATGATGGTTGAATTCAATCTGTTAATCTTTTTACTAACGAGGTTGCAATCAGGCTATACATTCATCGCAAAAGATGGATTTTACAGCAGTGTGATGGCCGCTTGATTGTAATGAAATAAGAGGACCAGTTGAATATTGATGTAGAGCGTATCGTAGGCACTTTCATGGTAAAGATGGATTAGAAAAGGCCTAATCAGAGGTCGAAATGATCCATGCTATCAAAACCTTAAAATTAACAATCATATCTTGCAAACTGAGATGAGTTTTTTGACATATCATATATGATTTTCAGGTAGGAGAAGATACTTTTGCCCACCAACCAGTTATGTCTGATTGCTCACAGTGGATTTGTGAAATTCCATAAGAACGATGGTCAAAAGTTCATTTTTATTTTCATTTTTACTTTAACTAGTAAGTTTTAGTGGGCGCATAACTTTTGATCCTCTGAGTTGTAGAGTCGTGCCCAACATGAAAAAAGCTTAGAAAGGTTAGGAGAACATAAAATTGATGGTTACCATTTTAGGCCTAAAACTGGAAAGTCTAGTAGGAATGATGATAGTATATAAATAGTAAATTTACTATTGATAGTAAGTTACACTTTTAGGGAGTTTGAAACTTCATATAAGTTTGAACTCATTATTTAAAGGAATGTAATTTTACTTTTTATCATCAATCAATTTATTTTGAATTTATTAGAAATTATTTCTATTTTTATCTCCCGTAGAGTTGAGAAAGCTCTTTGAGAAGTCTAAAGAGCTTTGTGGATTTAGAGTAATTATTCCCTGAAAAAGATGGTGATCAACCTCATCATATCCCTCCCTATAACAAATATTACAAACATGAACACCGTGAAGAAGATAAAGAAGCCATGTAAGTTTACAACCAATAGCTGCCATGGAGTGATGTTTTGCTTTGACCCAGGATCGGAAGACAATGATTTTCTTCTTTAATCCGATATCATGTAAAGTTAGAAAAAAATTATGTATTTTCATTTAGAGGAGAAATCCTAATTAGTAATTCCATAACATAGACTTAGTTACATGTAAAGTAAAAATAAAATTATTACATTTATTTAACTACTTATTTCAAATCTAATGTAAAATTTTACAATCTAATAAATAAAAAATAATGGTTGGTCAATTCACCGAATGGGCTGCTGTGAATTTGGAGGTTTTTGAGTGGTGTACATTGTTTTTGTGGTGTGGCCCACCCTCTGAACGGATCATTATTTTTATGGTGTGGCCCACCTTCTGAACGGATCGTCTGAACATCTAATTATCATAGTAGGTTTCATTCGTTGGACTGGTTGGATATCCTGCACGTATCGCATGGGTCCAATTTATACTGCATGACAAAAATCAAACAGGGTATTTTGGTCATTTAATCTCTCTAAAAAGGCACCCCCGGATACCGATTTCGAGGCAGTGTTTGGTAAAGTCGGAATTTCATGGAAGTTTCGCACTAAACATATTAAATAAGTCTACCAAGAAAAACTAATTAAATAACGGCCGTGCCATGACATTTGATACACAGGAACTCAAAACCTATACACACGTCATATATTAACTCAAACAAAATGGCATAAATTGTAGAACCCGCTGTCTCTAAATCACTCCCCCAAATGAGTTTGGTTGAGATAATCGTAGCCTCTGATTGGTGGACACTTGTTTGTCAAAATAGGACCAATGGATAATTTTCATTTTTGACTGTCCGATATATGTCCATCAATCTGATTGTCAGATAATCAAATAACCATGAATATTGGTTCATTATGCATATAAACCGTGACCAATAATTTGGACAGTTTAATTTGACCTATTTCCATGTAATTTTTAAGTGCTTACGTATCATCCATGGCGGTCTGCTGGACTATCATGTTTTTCCTCTCTAGATAAGCTAACTGTACGAGCCAATCAACGAAGATTTCAGGGGGAGACTCTCAACCACCAATCTGATTTCAACGGACGTCAGATTCCAGTGGATGGATGGTGAGGTGACCTAGGTGATTGGAAGGAAGGCAGTCTACTTAAGTGGACTAGAAAAAAAAAAAAAGAAAAGGACTAGAATCCTCGGGAGCCCATTAAATATTACCCCTGTAGAACGTCAGTTGGCTTTACCCTGACCATGTGGGGGCTTACTTTGATTTTAATTTTTTATACTCACAGCATACATTCGTTTGTACATAACGTGATACCAAAAACTAAGCAGAATCAAATTTTAGGTGGACCATACCACTAAAAACAATGGTGGTTGACCATTAAAAAGTTTTAAAACTTATCATGAGATAATCAAATAATCTGATTGTCAGATAATCAAATAACCATGAATATTGGTTCATTATGCATCTAAACCGTGACCAATAATTTGGACAATTTAATTTGACCTATTTCCATGTAATTTCTAGGTGCGCCTATGTATCATCCATTCCGCTCTGCCTGACTATCATAGTTTTCCTCTCTAGATAAACTAACAATATGAGCCAATCAGTGAAGATTTTAGGGTCAGACTCTCAACTACTAATCTGTTTTCAATGGACGTCAGATTTCAGTGGATGGATAGTGAGGTGACCCAGGAAATTGGAAGGAAGGCTGTCTACTTAGTTGGACTAGAATCCTTGGGAGCCGATTAATTATTACCCGCGTAGAACGTCAGTGGGCGTTACCCTCACCATGTGGGGCCTACCTTTATTTTTTTTTTATATCCACGGCAGGCATTTGTTTTTACCGAACGTGATGCTAAAAATTAAGCAGATCAAAATCTTAGGTTTTCTATACCATTAAAATCAATGATGGATGACCATTAAAAACTTTTAAAAACTCATCGCCAGCCACAGAAGTTTTGGTTCAAGCTGATCTTTGTATATTCCCTTCATCCAGGTAATTTTGACCTTACAAATAGATTGGATGGCAAATAAAAGTAATTGTGGGTCCTAGGAAAGCTTCAACGATGGGCGTCATTGTCCATACTTTTTTAGTGTGTTCCACCTGAGACTTGGATCTGGTTAAGTTTTGGGACTACCAACTATAATGAACTGGAAAAATGGATGGACAGTGTGGATATACATTCATTAAGGTAGGCTCCATGTTCAGTGTAGAGCTGTAGATATGAACCGAGTTAGCATGGTTAATTTCGATCGGCTCAACTCGGAAAAGAATGACTTGACCCAGCTAAAAATTGGGTTTGAGCTGAGTTGAGCTGAATGTTTTAGCCGAGTTCGAGCTAGATCAACAATGATTCAACTCGACTTATATATAACTTGACTTGTTTGGAATTGATTGGATTGACTTGGATTGGGTTCACTTAATATGAATATTTCGTAAATATTTATGTATTTAAATAAACTATATATTATGTATATTAAAAATCCTACCACCTAAACTCGAACTCAACTCGAAAGATTGAGCTCAAGCTTGATTCGAACTTGGCTCGAACCTTGAGTTGCTGACGAGCCACAATAAGCTGACCAATCAAGCTCGAGGACCGAGCCGAGCTGGGGTAACCCAGCTTGCCGAGCTGGGTGACAATAGAGCTCTATGGGCCTACCATGTTGACCATGGTACATACACTCCATCCATCACGTGCGTATGTCCATGCTATGCCCTCTTGTCAACAATCAGCGAGAGAAAAATCACAAGTGGGCTACACCACAGTGAACATGGGCATGGAAGGGCAACATATGCTTATGGGTTAGGCCACCATGGTGCGTACATCGAACCCGTTCATTAGGTGTGACTCAACCGGATTCAAAAGTCACATGGACTTGAAAAGTTTTAGGATGCGGATTGCATGGTGTGCCACACACCACTCACCTAGGGGGTGTGTTGACGTGGCAGTGGGCTTCAACAGTTTTAGGAAGCAAATTGCATGGTGTGCCACACACCGTTGATGTGGCAAAGTTATGTGGGACCAGCACGGTGTATATGTTATAATTATACGATCCATCTACTTTGCAAGATCATTTTTAGAACATGAGACCACGAAATGAGGCAGATCTCGACATTTAGTAGATGACAAGATAAAAATGGATGAGTTGATACACATGCCATTGAAACCTTCGTGGGCCACTGAAGTTTTGGATCAAGTTGATACCTGTTTTGTTTGCATTCATTCAAGCTTGTGTGACATTATGAGCAGGTTGGATGGAAAATGAACATCATAGTGGGCTGTAGGAAGGATTCAGTGATGGGCTTCATTGTCCTAGCTGGTTTCTATGGTGTGGTCCACTTGATGTTTGGATCTGCCTCAATTATGGATTTATGCCCTAAAATGATCTTTCAAAATGAGTTGACAGTTTGGATATAACACACATCATGGCGGGCCCACAGGGACTTGCTACGTCAACGCACGGTGGAAGTCCGTGGTGTGTGGCACAGTCCGCTGCGGCCCAGTTATGTCCAATTCCATCAGACGGCTTGATTTCCTACTAAACGGCACATGGTACGCACCATACTGCATGTTTTTTTAAAAATCCATTCTGTCCATCTGTTTCGTATCATTTTAGAACATTAGACCAAATATTGTATGGATACAAAACTCAAGTGGGCTGCGCCAGAGGAAACAGTGGAGATTCAGTGACCTCCATTTCAACATTTGTATGGCCACAAAAGTTTAGCACGATATGGCTAATGGTTTTATGTTTTCACTCCATACTAGTTGGAATGAACTCAAAAACAGTTTGGATGACAGAGCCGGTGGAAAACTCTTTTTCTATTTTCCTTCTTGCATGGACGCCTTTAGACCTAGATCCACCTGAATTTTTGTTTCATCTTCTGAAATGATTTGAAAAAACAGAAAATGGAGTCGATTCTTAGAAACAACATATATAGTAGCCCCCCTACAAGCCAGCTCCTTCTTTTACTCCCAAGCCTCGCTGCATAGCGTTGCTAGGGCTTCTTTTTTTGATAGGGCAGGCTTTGGTTATGTGTAGAGCTGGGCATCAGACTGAGTCGGATCGGATTGGGTCCAACCCGATCCTATCCGAAATCTCATTCGCCTGACCCGAACTCGATCCGTTCCGGGACCGAGTCTGAGCCACCTGACTCGAATCGTTCCGAACTGTACATAACCTGATCCGATTCGAGTCTGTCTCGGTTAGGAAAAACGGTACGGATTGGATTTGCACGGTACGGATCGATCCAGATGTAATAGTTGTCCTTATTATCTCTCGGGTTTCGCATGTGGCCCACACAGCGTGCTGGGCATCACACAAATATTGATTTGTTGGGATAATCATAGCCACCCAATCAATGGATTTATATGTCCGTACATTAGGTATTTAGGTTTTGGTGCTCTCGAGGAGCATATAAGGTCTAGGCTAAAAACCGTTTTGAAGAGGAAACCTATGGGCAGTATTACTTAAGACATGCTAGAATCTAGATTGAGAAATGATCAAGATACAATGCCTGTATTGTAACCTAAGATACATCCATCTTCTCATCATCAGCTGATTACTGATATAAATATCAAATCCGTATAAAAAATGAGAAACAATACGATGATTTTCTCCTGTGAAAATCAAAATTATATATGTATTGGGTACGCCACATTAGCACATGAAATGATATTAATGGTCTGTAGTAATAATGTGTCCCACTATAAGTTCCTATCAGATTACCTTACAATGGACCAATGATGATAATGTGGCCCACCTTTTCTACGGATAGGATAGTCTGTCTATAAGACATATTGGTAAAAAATAATGGCTTTATCATATCTTATGGTACAGGCACTGCATCTGATCATTTCTCCTGCTAGATTTGGGGGATGGTGCCGCTTTCATCGAATTTAATTAGAGAGATAAAACGTCCTTACCAAAGTCCTTTTCAGCGGATTTTCGTCAATGCAAGGATATATAGAGAAGGAGATCTAACGTCCTAGATGATGACACGTGGCTGAAAGAGTCTTGGGAGGAATTGATACGAGATATTGATAACACCGCGACGTAGCTGAGAGACACAACAAGAAAAGGACAGGAAGAAGATCGGGCAGGCAGGGCAGCGCTCGTTTGTTCGGGTGAGAGAGAGTAGGATAAGAAAAGAGGGAGGAGTAAAAAAGATTTGAGTGGGTTAGGGTTTAGGGTAAAAATAGTATTTATACTACCTGACTACCCGCTCTGGGTCGGATCGGGTCGGATCGGGTTAGATCGGTCCAGATCATTTCAGTTTGGGTTTTCGGATCAGATCTGTTCGGATAGTGGTCTATCCGAACCCGACCTTAAAAATGATTGGATCTGGATGTACAGACTTGATCAGGCCCGATTTAGGCTGTCAGTTCGAAACGGGTTTGATCAAGTCAGATCCACCGGACGGGGTCAGATATGCCCACCTCTAGTCATGTGAGGGAGGGTTGATCTCCTTTATCCAGTACATGATAAGTACCGTATTTGCCTTTTTGTGCTGCTATAAATCTTTTTCTTGATTTATATATAAACTTTTGTTGAAAAAAAAAAAAAAAAACATAGTGGCCCACGTAGCATCCCATCGCTGGAAACTTCGCACTGGAGGCTTTCTAGGAAGTCCGCGTCCAATTGCATCCTAGTTGACTTGGAAAAGAAAAGTACTGATACGCAGGCAGACTATAACCATCCATGTGCATGCACACACCAAGTGTACATGTGGCATACACGTACACCGCTTCAAGCTATCCAAATTAGAAGGTCCCACTCAGATGTGTCCATCCTTAAATCATATTGATGGCTGATCTTGGACTCTGATTAGCCGACATTTGTTTGCTAAATACGGGCCATTGACCTTTGTTCACATCAGCTGTCCATTGTATGGCCATTAATAGGAAAATCGGTATCATTTCTCAGTTTGAAATTTTAGTTCTGCCCTTGTAAAAGTGGACCCCAAGAAGATTCGGATGCTCTGGATTGAATTATTTCTATGATACATGTATAGAATATCATGTTCAGCCAGCCCATCAATTGCATGCTCAGCGGCCTATCATACGAGTACATGAAAGCCCATACAGTCCTGATTCTTTCTAAAATTAAATAGATAAATGGGAAACCTTGCGTGCCTTTCGTAGGTACTAAATCTCTCTTACGCGGTAAAAGGAGTTAACATGCACGAAATCCACCCGGTCCATCAGGTACACCACCCTTTTCTGGCCTTGATCCCAGAAATCATGGTGATTCAGCATTCACGCAGTTTAAATTACATAAAAATCTCTAAATTATCTTGGTATGGCCCACCTGAGTTCTGTAATACATTTGTTTTGGGTAATACTTTCATCTTGATGAGAAAAATCAGATGAATGGATTGGATAGCCTCTAAAATGGTCCACTGAAATGGTCCACAAGAGAATTGAATCTCCTTCATTTCGGGGCTCGTGCCCTAAAATTATCTTAGTAAAATGGATGGACAGTGTGGATTAAATAAGTACATCATGATCGGCCCTATATAGCAGGGATCAGTAGCCACCCGCTAGTGACACGGTACGTAGGCGATCTAAATCTCTGGTGAACCATATTGAATTGAATCTCCTTCATTTCTTTGTTGGATCTCAACCGCTAAAAAAATTTTCGTAGGCTACAAAAGTTTTTGATGAAGCTGATATTTGTTTTTCCCTTCATCCAGGTCCTTGTGTCCTGATCAACAGGTTTGATGGAACTCACGGTGGATATTACATTGAGCCCTAGGAAATTTTTAATGGTGGGAATTCAACCAGCGCTGTGGTCCACTTGAGATTTGGACGTGCTCTTTTTTTTTTTTTTTGTTAATGCCCTCAAAAGGAGCAGAAATATGGTTGGGTAGCTTGGACATACAATACATGCATCAACGTGGGCTCCACAGCAGGACCACACTGCGTTGGGTGAGACCCCAGGCACCTAATCCGGAAATGTTTTAACCAACCACAAAGTATGGTGGGCAGTCAATCACCCTTGTTTCATACAGTATGGTTCACCTAAGTGTATGAAAAATATACATTACGGTATGCTTACAGAACATCGACCACTAACCAGTACCATCAATGCAATCCAAATCTACCTTGATGTTTATATGACATCCAAACCGTTGATAATGTCATTCCCACTGTGATGAAGTCGAAATACTAAAAAATTATGAAACTTTTTAGCCACACAAATGTTTCAAACAGTAGTCACTGAATCCCTACTGTTTCCTCCCTTGCAGCCCACTTGAGTTTTGGATCCACCTCATTTTTAGTCTCATGTCCTAAAATGATTTCTCAAAACAGACGCACTGTGTGAATTTCTCATAAACATCATGGTGGGCCCTACTTAGCATCCCAGCGAAGGAACTTCACGCTAGGCATGGGCAGGAAATCCGAATCCCACTGGCGTTTGCAGAGCTCTAGAGTTGTATTAACGGTTCAAATGAGATCAAAGTTACATGGGCCTCGCAATGATGTATTTATTATATCCACACCATTCACCTATTTGGCGAGATCATTTTAATGAATTAGCCTAAAAATAAATTATATCCAAAGCTCAAGTGGATCACACCACAAATAGTAATGGACTAATGATTTCCACTGCTGAAACATTCATAGAGCCCACCTTAACGTTTATTTATTTTTTTATAGAATATGTTAATAAGGTCACACGTACTTAAATAAAGAGGAAAAATAAATATCATATTGATCCAAAACTTCTGCGATGCAATGTGGTCCACTTAATCCTTGGATCTCCCATATTTTGCCTCTCAAGCCTTACTGGACGAACGGTTTGGATATAACACATACCTCATGGGACCCACGTAACTTGGTGACGTCAACATATTCCCATACCAGCCAGGTCGGTGGTGTGTGGTACACCAGCCAATCCGCTGTGTATGTAAATACCCACAATGCTTTCTCTTCCTCTGATGACTAGCTACTCTTATGAGTGGCTCTCGTGTGAAATTCACACGTATGACTCTTTACAGTCGTCAAACCTCTTCACTTTCCGTCTATAAATAAAGCTGACGCTTTCTATTCCTACATATCCCAAACTCCCAACACACATCCATTATTAACTAATGGCTCTCCCCTCCTCTTCTAAAAACCCATCATTTCTCATTCTCTTCTTTTTATTATCTCTTCTCTTTCTCAATACCCAACAATGCAACCATCATCACTTCTCTGCTTTACTCCACCTCAAGCATGGTTTTAACTTCATCGATGATTACAGCCTCTCTACTCTCCCCTCTTGGAATTCAGACAATACCGATTGCTGCTCTTGGGAAGGCATCACGTGCGATGTACTGGTCATGTGATCAGCCTTGATCTTAGTAGATAACAGGTTGAGAACATCTCCTATCATGGAAATCTGATTGATCTAGGGTAAGCCAATCTATCAATGTGGATTTCATATGATAGAAACATATGGATCTTACAAGAGGATAAAAAAATAAAACTTAAATAATAGATAACATGCATACATCATTCTTCTCATCATTAAAACAATCAATCATCATAATCTTAAAGAAATATTAAACCCATGTGCTTCCCTTCTAGCTTGGGCTAGAGAGAACTTAGAAAAACATAATTAAATTGCAGGAATAAAAAGCAACAAGAAAGAAAAAAGAAAAAATACAAATAGAAAAGATTTTAAAAGAAAAAAAACTTATAAAACTTTAATAAAACTAAAAACTCTTTAAAGACTCTAAATATTTCTCTTGAATGCTTCTAATCATGTTTTAGAATGCCCTAGGAAACCCTATTTATAAGTAGGGAACTCTAATTTTCGTACAAAGTTGAAAAACCCTAGAAAACGCCTCAAATATAAGTATTTTTTTCAAAATAGACTTCTCGCTGCATAGTTAATTTAAAATAGACTTCCTGCTGCGCAGTTTTTCAAAATAGACTTCAGAGCTTTAGAATACACTTTTCAGGACGATTTTAGGATTCTTCACTTCAAATCTTCAATTCTTTTCATTCCTAACTTGGTTTTTTTAGATCTTTGGCATGTGAATTCTTCAATCTTGGTTTCCTAAGATTCATCCCTTGCCTTGGTGATTATTTAGCATCAAATTCTTACTTTTTAACATCCTTTTTCAATCCAAGCTCTTACATTCACCTTGCAACACATACATGAGTAAAATAGAATATTAAGATGATTTATATTTATAAAACCAAGATATAAATGGGGAAAATTAAGCAATATTTGAATTTCAACAAAAAGTCAATGGTTGATGTCTCTCTTCCAACTTTTTTTCTTTTGCATGGTCATCTGATTCACAAGTCAGCCTGATTTTTTAGCCTTGTATCTAAGATGGGATTACACATCTAATGATTAGGGTGGATTTCACATACACATCATGGGTTTGAGTGTGCATTCACATTATATATATATATATATATATATATATATATATATATATATATATATATATATATATATATATATATATATATATATATATATATATATAAAAGCTATCAAACAATTAGGTAAGAGATTCCATGCCGATTTTTAACAAGACTCATTTTGATGTTTATTTGAAATCCAGTACGCCCATTAGATGTGAAATTCCACAATAGGTACAAGGTCAAAATATTAGGCTACCTCATGGTTTAAATGGTCCATACCAAAGGAAAAAGTTAGAAGAGAGATGTCCAACATTGATTTTTTACTGAGCCCATCATGAGTATGATGTGAAATCCACTTGAACCATTAGATGTCAAAAAATCATTTAAGCCTAGGGCCCAAAAATCATGACAATTCATGATTAAGGTGGGCCACACCAAGGAAAACAATTTGGAGGGTGGCAATGTCATGTACACTATTTCCAATGGTATGATCTACTTGAATCATAGATGGAATTGATTTTTAATACTAACCTTAAAATTAGGTCATGCAACTAGTGATTAGATATTAGATTTTGGAAAACAACACGATGGGTTCCATGTAACTCACTTTTTTCTTAGGCATAATTGGTTTCCACAATCAGAAGCTGGGGCTTTCGGTTTATGCACATGACTTTATGAGCTGCATAGGAATATTTTGGTAAATACAAGGTCAAAAGTTGTTTTTGGAATTTCTTACTCCAAAATAAAATCCTGATCATCTAATTACATATTCTCAAATTTAAAAATATAGATTTACCATCTAATACTTTCCCTTGGTTAGAGAGTGGGTATCACGCCCAACTTGGAAGTCAGCTGTTGGAATGATTCCTTGTCCAATAGTTTTAAATAGATCCATAAGTTGGAGTTTGGATATAACACACACACACACACATATGATGGTTGAATTCAATCTGTTAATCTTTTTGCTAACGAGGTTGCAATCAGGCTATACATTCATCGCGAAAGATGGATTTTACAGCAGTGTGATGGCCGCTTGATTGTAATGAAATACGAGGACTAGTTGAATATTGATATACAGCGTATCGTAGGCACTTTCATGGTAAAGATGGATTAGAGAAGGCCCAATCAGAGGTGGAAATGATCCATGCTATCAAAACCTTAAAATTAACAATCATATCTTGCAAATTGAGATGAGTTTTTTGACATATCATATATGATTTTCAGGTAGGAGAAGATACTTTTGCCAACCAACCTGTTATGTCTGATTGCTCACATTGGATTTGTGAAATTCCATAAGATCGATGGTCAAAAGTTCATTTTTATTTTCATTTTTACTTTAAATAGTAAGTTTTAGTGGGCGCATAACTTTTGATCCTCTGAGTTGTAGGAGTCGTGCCCAACATGAAAAGAGCTTAGAAAAGTTAGGAGAACATAGCGGTTAGGCTAAATTTGATGGTTATTATTTTAGAACTAAAACCAGGAAGTCTAGTAGGAATGATGATCGTATATAAATAGTAAGTTTACTATTGATAGTAAGTCACACTTTTAAGGAGTTGGAGTTTGAAACTTCATATAAGTTTGAACTCATTATTTAAAGGAATGTAATTTTATTTTTTATCATCAATTAATTTATTTTAAATTTATTAGAAATTATTTCTATTTTTATCTCTCGTATAGTTGAGAAAGCTCTTTGAGGAGTCTAAAGAGCTTTGTGGATTTAGAGTAGTTATTCCTTGAGAAAGACGGTGATCAACCTTATCATATCCCTCCTTATAACAAATATTACAAACATGAACATCGTGAAGAAGATAAAGAAGCCATGTAAGTTTACAACCAATACCTGTCATGGAGTGATGTTCTGCTTTGACCCAGGATCGGAAGACAATGATTTTCTTCTTTAATCCGATATCATGTAAAGTTAGAAAAATATTATGTATTTTCATTTAGAGGAGAAATCCTAATTAGTAATTCCCTAACATAGACTTAGTTACATGTAAAGTAAAAATAAAATTATTACATTTATTTAACTACTTATTTCAAATCTAATGTAAAATTTTACAATCTAATAAATAAAAAATAATGGTTGATCAATTCATCGAATGGGCTGCCATGAATTTGGAGGTTTTTGAGTGGTGTACATTGTTTTTATGGTGTGGTCCACCTTCTGAACGGATCATTATTTTTATGGTGTGGCCCACATTATGAACGGATCGTCTGAACATCTAATTATCATAGTAAGTTTCATTCGTTGGACTGGTTGGATATCCTGCACGTACCGCTTGGGTCCAATTTATACTAAATGACAAAAATCAAACAGGGTATTTTGATCATTTTATCTCTCTAAAAACGCTCCCCCAGATACCGATTTCGAGGCAGTGTTTGGTAAAGCCGGAATTTCATGGAAGTTTCGCACCAAACATATTAAATTAGTCTACCAAGAAAAACTAATTAAATAACGGCCGTTATAAGATGCTCCGGCCGGCTATGACATTTGATACACAGGAACTCAAAACCCATATACACATCATATATTAACTCAAACAAAATGGCATAAATTGTAGAACATACTGTCTCTAAATCAGTGCCCAAATGAGTTTGGTTGAGATAATCGTAGCCTCTGATTGGTGGACACTTGTTTGTCAAAATAGGACCAATGGATAATTTTCATTTTTGACCGTCCGATATATGTCCATCAATCTGATTGTCAGATAATCAAATAACCATGAATATTGGTTCATTATGCATATAAACCGTGACCAATAATTTGGACAGTTTAATTTGACCTATTTCCATGCAATTTTTAAGTGCCTATGTATCATCCATGGCGGTCTGCTGGACTATCATGTTTTTCCTCTCTAGATAAGCTAACGGTACGAGCCAATCAACGAAGATTTCAGGGGGAGACTCTCAACCACCAATCTGATTTCAACGGACGTCAGATTCCAGTGGATGGATAGTAGGGTGACCCTGGATGGACAGTGAGGTGACCCAGGTGATTGGAAGGAAGGCAGTCTACTTAAGTGGACTAGAAAAAAAAAGAAAAAAAGGACTAGAATCCTCGGGAGCCCATTAAATTTTACCCCTGTAGAACGTCAGTTGGCTTTACCCTGACCATGTGGGGGCCTACTTTGATTTTAATTTTTTATACTAACAGCATGCATTCGTTTTTACATAACATGATACCAAAAATTAAGCAGAATCAAATTTTAGGTGGACCATACCACTAAAAACAATGGTGGTTTACCATTAAAAAGTTTTAAAACTTATCGTGAGATAATCAAATAATCTGATTGTCAGATAATCAAATAATCATGAATATTGGTTCATTATGCATCTAAACCATGACCAATAATTTGGACAATTTAATTTGACCTATTTCCATGTAATTTCTAAGTGCGCCTATGTATCATCCATTCCGCTCTGCCTGACTATCATAGTTTTCCTCTCTAGATAAACTAACAATCTGAGCCAATCAGTGAAGATTTTAGGGTCAGACTCTCAACCACTAATCTGTTTTCAATGGACGTCAGATTTCAGTGGATGGATAGTGAGGTGACCAAGGAAATTGGAAGGAAGGCGGTCTACTTACTTGGACTAGAATCCTTGGTAGCCGATTAAATATTACCCGCGTAGAACGTCAGTGGGCGTTACCCTCACCATGTGGGGCCTACCTTGATTTTGTTATATATCCACGGCAGGCATTCGTTTTTACCAAACGTGATGCTAAAAATTAAGCAGATCAAAATCTTAGGTTTTCTGTACCATTAAAATCAATGATGAATGACCATTAAAAACTTTTAAAAACTCATCGCCAGCCACAAAAATTTTGGTTCAAGCTGATCTTTGTATATTCCCCTCATCCAGGTAATTTTGACCTTACAAATAGATTGGATGGCAAATAAAAGAAATCGTGGGTCCTAGGAAACCTTCAACAATGGGTGTCATTGTCCATACTTTTTTAGTGTGGTCCACCTGAGACTTGGATCTGGTTAAGTTTTGGGACTACCTACTATAATGAATTGGAAAAATGGATGGACAGTGTGGATATACATTCATTAAGGTAGGCTCCATGTTCAGTGTAGAGCTGTAGATATGAACTGAGTTAACATGGTTAATTCGATCGGCTCAACTCGGAAAAGATTGACTTGACCCGGCTAAAAATTGGGTTTGAGCTGAGTTGAGCTGAATTTTTTAGCCGAGTTCAAGCTAGATCAACAATGATTCAACTCGATATAACTTGACTTGGTTGGAATTGATTGAATCGACTTGGATTGGGTTCACTTAATATGAATATTTTGTAAATATTTATGTATTTAAATAAACTATATATTATGTATATTAAAAATCCTACCACCTAAACTCGAACTCAACTCGAAAGATTGAGCTCAAGCTCGATTTGAACTTGGCATGAACCTTGAGTTGTCGACGAGCGACAATAAGCTAACCAATCAAGCTCGAGGACCGAGCCGAGCCGGGGTAAGGCCAGCTTGCCGAGCTGGGTGACAATAGAGCTCTATGGGCCTACCATGTTGACCATGGTACATACACTCCATCCATCACGTGCGTGTGTCCATGCTATGCCCTCTTGTCAACAATCAGCGAGAGAAAAATCACAAGTGGACTACACCACAGTGAACATGGGCATGGAAGGGCAACATATGCTTATGGGTTAGGCCACCATGGTGCGTACATCGAACCCGTTCATCAGGTGTGACTCAACCGGATTCAAAAGTCACGTGGACTTGAAAAGTTTTAGGATGCAGATTGCATGGTGTGTCACACACCACTCACCTAGGTGGTGTGTTGACGTAGCAGTGGGCTTCAACAGTTTTAGGAAGCGAATTGCATGGTGTGCCACACACCGTTGATGTGGCAAAGTTATGTGGGACCAGCACGGTGTATATGTTATAATTATACCATCCATCTACCTTGCAAGATCATTTTAGAACATGATACCATGTAATGAGGCAGATCTAAACATTTAGTAGATGACAAGATAAAAATGGATGAGTTGATACACATGCCATTGAAACCTTCGTGGACCACTAAAGTTTTGGATCAAGTTGATATCGGTTTTGTTTGCATTCATTCAAGTTCGTGTGACATTATGAGCAGGTTGGATGGAAAATAAACATCATGGTGGGCTGTAGGAAGGATTCAGTGATGGGCCTCATTGTCCTAGTTGGTTTCTATGGTGTGGTCCACTTGATGTTTGGATCTGCCTCAATTATGGATTTATGCCCAAAAATGATCTTTCAAAATGAGTTGACATTTTGGATATAACACACATCATGGCGGGCCCATAGGGCCTTGCTACATCAACGCACGGCGGAAGTCCGTGGTGTGTGGCACAGTCCGCTGTGGCCCAGTTATGTCCAATTCCATCAGACGACTGATTTCCTACTAAACGGCACATGGTACGCACCATACTGCATGTTTTTGAAAAATCCATTCTGCCCATCTGTTTCGTATCATTTTAGAACATTAGACCAAATATTGCATGGATACAAAACTCAAGTGGGCTATTCCAGAGGAAACAATGGAGATTCAGTGACCTCCATTTCAACATTTGCATGGCCACAAAAGTTTAGCACGATATGGCTAATGGTTTTATGTTTTCACTCCATACTAGTTGGAATGAACTCATAAACAGTTTGGATGACAGAGCCGGTGGAAAACTCTTTTTCTATTTTCCTTCTTGCATGGACGCCTTTAGACCTGGATCCACCTGAATTTTTGTTTCATCTTCTGAAATGATTTGAAAAAACAGAAAATGGAGCCGATTCTTAGAAACAACATATATAGTAGCCCCCCTCCAAGCCAGCTCCTTCTTTTACTCCCAAGCCTCGCTGCATAGCGTTGCTAGGGCTTCTTTTTTTTTTATAGGGCAGGCTTTGGTTATGTGTAGAGCTGGGCATCAGACCGAGTCGGATCGGATTGGGTCCAACCCGATCCTATCCGAAATCTCATTCGCCTGACTCGAAATCGATCCGTTCCGGGACCGAGTCTGAGCCACCTGACTCGAACCGTTCCGAACTGTACATAACCTGATCTGATCCGAGTCTGTCTCGGTTAGGAAAAATGGTACGGATTGGATTGGCACGGTACGGATCGATCCAGATGTAATAGCTGTCCTTATTATCTCTCGGGTTTCGCATGTGGCCCACACGGCGTGCTGGGCATCACACAAATATTGATTTGTTGGGATAATCACAGCCACCCAATCAATGGATTTATCTGTCCGTACATTACGTATTTAGGTTTTGTTGCTCCTGAGGAGCATATAAGGTCTAGGCTAAAAACCGTTTTTGAAGAGGAAACCTATGGGCAGTATTACTTAAGACATGCTAGAATCTAGATTGAGAAATGATTAAGATACAATGCCTATATTGTAACCTAAGATACATCCATCTTCTCATCATCAGCTGATTACTGATATAAATATCAAATCCGTATAAAAAATGAGAAACAATACGATGATTTTCTCCTGTGAAAATCAGAATTATATATGTATTGGGTATGCCACATTAGCACATGAAATGATATCAATGGTCTGTAGTAATAATGTGTCCCACTATAAGTTTCTATCAGATTACCTTACAATGGACCAATGATGATAATGTGGCCCACCTTTTCTACGGATAGGATAGTCTGTCTATAAGACATATTGGCAGAAAATAATGGCTTTATCATATCTTATGGTACAGGCACTGCATCTGATCATTTCTCCTACTAGATTTGGGGGATGGTGCCGCTTTCACCAAATTTAATTAGAGAGATAAAACGTCCTTACCAAAGCCCTTTTCAGCGGATTTTCATCAATGCAAGGATATATGGAGAAGGAGATCTAACGTCCTAGATGATGACACGTGGCTGAAAGAGTCTTGGGAGGAATTGACACGAGATATTGACAACACCGCAACGTAGCTGAGAGACACAACAAGAAAAGGAGAGGAAGAAGATCGGGCAGGCAGGGCAGCGCTCGTTTGTTCGGGTGAGAGAGGGTAGGATAAGAAAAGAAGGAGGGGTAAAAACGATTTGAGTGGGTTAGGTTTTAGGGTAAAAATAGTATTTATACTACCTGACTATCCGCTTTGGGTCGGATCGGGTCAGATCGGTCCAGATCATTTCAGTTCGGGTTTTCGGATCGGATCTGTCCGGATACTGGTCTATCCGAACCTGACCTTAAAAACGATCGGATCTGGATGTACAGACTCAATCAAGCCCGATTTAGGCCGTCAGTTCTGTTCAAAACGGGTTTGATCAGGTCGGATCGGGTCGAATCTACCGGACGGGGTCAGATATGCCCACCTCTAGTGATGTGAGGGAGGGTTGATCTCCTCTATCCAATACATGATAAGCACGGTATTTGCCTTTTTGTGCTGCTGTAAATCTTTTTCTTGATTTATATATAAATTTTTGTTGAAAAAAAAAAAAAAAAACATAGTGGCCCCACGCAGCATCCCATCGCAGGAAACTTCGCACTGGAGGCTTTCCAGGAAGTCCGCGTCCAATTACATCCTAGTTGACTTAGAAAAGAAAAGTACTGATACGCAGGCAGACTATAACCATCCATGTGCATGCACACACCAAGTGTACATGTGGCATACACGTACACCGCTTCAAGCTATCCAAATTAGAAGGTCCCACTCAGATGTATCCCTCCTTAAATCATATTGATGGCTGATCTTGGACTCTGATTAGCCGACATTTGTTTGCTAAATACGGGCCATTGACCTTTGTTCACATCAGCTGTCCATTGTATGGCCATTAATAGGAAAATCGGTATCATTTCTCAGTTTGAAATTTTAGTTGTGCCCTTCTAAAAATGGACCTCAAGAAGATTCGGATGCTCTGGATTGAATTATTTCTATGATACATGTATAGAATATCATGGTCAGCCAGCCCATCAATTGCATGCTCAGCAGCCTATCATACGAGTACATGAAAGCCCGTATAGTCCTAATTCTTTCTGAAATTAAATAGATAAATGGGAAACCTTGCGTGCCTTTCGTAGGTACTAACTCTCTCTTACGCGGTAAAAGGAGTTAACATGCACGAAATCCACCCCGTCCATCAGGTACACCACCCTTTTTTGGCCTTGATCCCAGAAATCATGGTGATTTAGCATTCACGCAGTTTAATTACATAAAAATCTCTAAATTATTTTGGTATGGCCCACCTGAGTTCTGTAATACATTTGTTTTGGGTGATACTTTCATCTTGATGAGAAAAATCAGATGAATGGATTGGATAGCATATAAACAACACGGTGGACCCTACACAATTGATGGCGGATATCCCATCCCGATTTTTTCTAATGATGTGGATAACTTGAGCCTTTATTCATCAATATTTTTGGTTTCCAGGATTAATTTCATATATAGTACCTGATGGATGGAGTGGATCATGTGAAAGTTACACCCACGTGGCGCTCAGTTAGCGGGAGGTACCTACGCATGTGCGCCAGCGCCGTTATAAAAAGGGTGGGAGAGATTGGATAGAAACAACGAATGGCTTTCTACGTGAAATCCTTTCAAATGTCCTCTGTCTTCTTCGTCACGATCTTTCTTGTGTCCTTCACAAGGGCTGCATCGCCTCCGGTGGTGGGCCCCACTGAGAATTCGACCATGACCGTCCATGTGGGCGTGATTTTGGATTTTGGGTCGACGGTCGGGATGGTTAGAAAGACCTGCATCGCTATGGCAATTGATGATCTCAATGCAATTCCTGGCCGTCGGATACGGTTGGTCGTCCATTGGCGGGATTCCCATGGAAGTGAAACAGGAGCTGCATCTGCCGGTAAGTTCGTCGCATAGAAAAGTACATTAGCTTCTTTTTTTTTTCCCCTTTGGATCCATTAATCTCAACCATTCATCTAGTGAACCATGACGTAGATGACCAACTGCACAAAAAATATATTGAAATTCTACTTGGGGAGTTAGTTGATACTCTAACTGCTTATGACGCTTGATAGTGAAGAACCTAGAAATGGTAAACGTGGCAAATACTAATCCAAACTAAACCGACCAAAGTTTAGAAGATATGGAAATTTGTCTTTTGAAATTGAGGCTATTGGATTTTTCATTTCTACCGGTCTAATAAATGTCCAACAATCTAATAATTTTTATTTTTATTTTTTTAAATAAAACAATTTTTTTTTAAAATAAAAAAAATAATCCAACAATCTCATTATTAGATAACTGGATAAGAGTATTTTTTTGGTTGATTACACAACTTAGCTGTATCCATAATTTAGACTTTTTATTATTTATTTATTCTACGCACGCACTTACACCCCACACACACCGTTGCACTCACGCCGTACGGTGGAATTTCACCACAATAGGTATTCAAACCCATGGGGGGATTAGGGTTCGTTTTCTCTCTTTTGGGTTCCTAGGGTTATCGTGTCCCCGATGGCGTAAGGTAGCAGATCGAGCAGCGTTGTGAAGTGGTTTTATGGTCAGAAGGGCTTTGGCTTCATAACACCGAACGACAGTGAGGAAGATCTGTTCATCCATCAGTCCTCTATCAAATCTGACGGCTACCACAGCCTCGTTGAGGGGGAAGCCGTCGAGTTTGAGATCGAGCAGGGCGATGATGGATGAACCAAGGTCGTTGATGTGAGTGGGCCCAATGGATCCTCTGTGCAAGGAGACCGGAGGGGTGGAGGAGGCGGCCGCAGTGGCGGAGGCCGGGGAGGTGGGTACGGGTTTGGAGGTGGTGGGGGGTATGTCTTCAACGGCGGTGGAGGAAGAGGTAAACATGCATGGTGGGAGGAACGGCGGTGGTGGTAGCGGGTACGGTGGTGGCTACGGCGGCAGTAGCGGAGGCGGAACTTGTTACAATTGTGGTGAGCCGGGCCATATGGCAAAGGACTATTATCAAGGTAGCGATGGCGGTGGAAGGAGTGGCGGCAGCGGTGGCGGGAGGTACAAAGGTGGCGGTTGTGGATCGTGTTATAACTGCGGGGAGCAGGGACATTTTGCTAGTGAGTGCCCTAGCGGCTTAATGAAATGAAGTGGGTAGTTTTTTTTTTTTTTTTTTCTCTCTCGCTCTCTTTTTAGCTCTTTTTTTCTGGGTTCCCATCGGATATTTTGAATTGGGTTTTGGTTTTTTGGGTTGTTAGTAGTGGAAATCTGCTCGTTGATGGAGGTGGGTCCAGTTTTTCTCATTTTCTTTTTCTACTGATATGTGTTTTTTGGACTTGTTTTTGGAGCAATCGTGCTTTGATGTGGAGGGAAGGAAAGGTTTGTTTTGTTTAGAAATTGAAATCCGTTCTCTCTCTCTCTCTCTCTCTCTATCTCTCTCCTTATATACATACATGGTTTTATTAATGGATTAGGGTTTTCTCTGGCAAAAAAAAAAAAAAAAAAAGGTATTCAAACCCGTGATCTCATGTTGAAACTTTGTTAATGGCATCGATATCTGCTCAATGACATCGAGTGCTCTGTTGGTGACATCGACAGACCCTATTGATTATGGATTTAAAACATCAATAACAATTTTCAACATGTCTTCAATCTTCAATCTTCATATCTCGTTTTCATCATTTCTAATTCCGCCTTTCATCATAGCTCCACCATCGCTTCTCGTGCATACTCCGTCTTCCATTTACGCCTTTACCAAGCTCAGAGAAGTTGCATAGAACTTGAACTTCTATGCGGGAACCATTGTAGTAAGCATGTCAGTTGAATTCATGCTCGTGTGAATCTTTTCTATGGTCATGCCTCCTTCCTCAAGTACTTGTTGGATAAAATAGTAACACACATCAATATGTTTAGTATGTGAATGATAAACGTAATTTTTAGTTAAATTGATCATGCTCTCGCTATCATAATTGACTTTTTTTTTTTGGATTTAAAACTATTATAAAATTCTTAAAAAGTCCTATTCACCCCCCTCTAGGACATATTGGCATATTTTTACTTCAACTAAAGCGGTCTTTACCGCAATTTCAAGGATGTGTTTTCTTTCCTGCAATAAACTCATTGACGGATCCATTAACCTCAATCAAGCTGCAACCTAGTTTTTTCTCGAGTCCTCGGTCCTCCATCATCTTTCGTAATTTTCTGGCATCACCATATTTTCCAGCAGCCGCATATACATTTGATAGTAGTACGTAGGTACCAATGTGTTGTTCCAATTGTAAGAGATGTTCAGCCGCAACCTCTGCCAATCTTATTTCTCCATGGTTCCAAGAAGCACTTAGCAATGCCCACCAAGCAACTGCTTGTTCTGAGGGACTACTTGATACAGGTATTCTTTAAATGATTTTCATCGCCTCTTCAAAAAGACCAGCTCAACCAAGCAAGTCAACCACACACCCATAATGCTCTCCTTTGGGCTCAACCTCATACACAACACTCATTCGGATAAACTCCTGCAACCCTTCATTCACCATGCCCGAGTGACTACAAGCCGTAAAAATGGCAATGAATGTGACATCATCAGGGCTGAATCCATCCTCCTTCATTACTGAAAGCAGCTTAAATGCACCCTCTGCATCCCCATATGTTGCCAAACCAGAAATCATCACATTCCAGCAGACAACATCTTTCTCCAGAATTTCATCAAACACCCTCTTAGCTAAATCCAAACTCCCGCATTTTAGGTACATATCCATAAGAGCAGTACCTAACCGAACACCAAATGACAACTGTGTTCGACACAAGTATTTGTGTACCCAAATCCCAAGATCAAAAGCTCCTAATTGAGCACAAGCAGAAAGAACACTCACTAGAACACCCTCATCACCATGCAAATTTTCCAACTGCATCAACCGAAACATCTGCAATCCCTCCTTAAAGCAATTATTCTGCACGTACCCAGAAATCATGGCACCCCATATTCCTCTATCTTTCAGAGGGGCTTCATCGAACAACAAACGTGCAATCTCCACATCGCCCACCTTCGAATAGCCCGAGGTCATGACCGTCCAAGAAACTTCATCTCTCTAAAGCATACCATCAAACACCTTCCTTGCATTCTCAATATCATCACAACGAACATACATTTTGATCAAAGAATTCGAAATAAAGACGTCACAGCTGAGTCCAAATTTCAAAGCATGGGCATGGATCTGTTCACTGATCTTGCTGACTTACAAGATGGCGCAGGATTTTAGCACGTAAGGAAGGGTATAGTGGTCGGGAAATTGATCCTCTCGCAGCATTCCAGTGTAGACTTAGATGGACTTGGTGAATTGATTATGGAGTGAGAGGGCTTTGATCATGGTGTTACGGATGCAGAGGGATGGCCGATTGAGACGGTAGAAGAGGAGGCGTGCGTGGCTTAGGCTTCCATGGTTTGGGTCTGAGCAAAAGGTGACGAGCTTGCTAAGGGCAAAGCCGTCATTAGCAAGGCTGCTGTGATTATCTGTGCATGGGTTTGCTTCAGCTGTTTCAGGTTCTTGCATTTCTCCAACACTCTAAGACTTGCTCGACTGTTGCTGTCGGACATGATGCGGGAATAAATTCAAATTTTGAGTTTGTATGAAAGCGGCTGGGGACGCGGATTGCTTGCTAACACTGTAAGTAGCGATGACTGTGCTTTGTGGGCCCACCATGCATGATGTATGTGTTTTATCCACGCCGTCCGTCCATTCTCGATGTCGAACCAAATCTCAGGTGGACCGCACCACAAGAAGTAGTGGTACTATTAAAAAATTTACTAGGGCTATCATAATTGACTCGAACGACATCTTGCTGAAGTCTGAACTGATTTATCATCCCTCTCAACCAAATACCTTCCTTGAATTAGGGTTGAAAGTTAGGCGTGTTCAATCCGACCAACTCGACATTGGGTTAGGCTTGGGCATGATGGATTGGGTTTGGTCTCGGGCTTGAGCCATGCAAACACCAACCCGATAAAACTTGGGTTGAGCTTGGGTTGGGGTCTCGAGTTGCTCAACCCAACCCAAACCCGATCAATATATAAATTCCTTATAAATTAATTATAATTGAATGCGGATCGTCTGTGTTGAAGGCACAGGAAATTCCAATGCCATCGGGTTTCATTGGTTCACGTCATTTCCAATTACTCAAGCAAGCAAGATACGCCTGATTTCTCTCTCCCAAATAGATTGCTTGATACACAATACAACTTTTAAAGGAGTATTTATCCCATATTTTAACTTATTTATTTAGAAAAAAAATTAACTTCTTTACTATAAATAACTACATATATAATTAATAAGTACAAAAAATAAGACGTGCATTGAAAATATAATAGACTAATGTAATAATGAAAATATTAGCATATATCTACCCAACCAACCCAACCGAGCTCACTTGGGTTGGGCTTGGGTTGAGAATTCTCAACCCAAGATTGGGTTGGGTTGGGTTAGGGTTGAGGTATAGGAACCTTGGGTTAGGCTATGTTGAGCACCAACCCGACCCAACTTGCCCGACTTTCAGCCCTACCTTGAATGCTTTTGTCACCGTCATATACTCAGCTTCGGTTGTAGAAAGAGTCACCATAGACTAAAGCTTTAACGTCTAACTAATCACTCCACCCGCTAACACAAACAAGTAACCTCAAGTTGACGTTCTATTATCTACAATTTCGGTGTAATCAGAATCCACATAGGCTGCTAACTTGTCATCTGATATTTTAAATGATAAGATGTAGTTGTGTATACCTCGAATATATCGAAGTATATATTTCACTGTCTCCCAATGTTGCTTGCAAGGGTATGACATGTATCTACTAATAACACCCACCACGTGTGACCTATCCAGTCTAATATAGACCATGACATATATCAAGTTGTCAATTATGCTCAAATAAGGCACGCGAGACATATCCTACTTTTCTTTATTAGTTTTAAGACAATGTTCAGAAGAAAGCTTAAAATAAGCCGTGTGGGGAATAATAACCGACTTTGCATTGTCCATCCCATACTTCATCAATAATTCTCATGGTATTCTTCTTGAGATAACCAAACCTTGCTGCTTTTCATGTGTCTATATATGTCAATGCCAAGAACCCTCTTTATAGCCTTTAGATATTTCATCTTTAATGTCCTTGATAACTGAGTTTTTGGTATGTTGATCTCAAATATGCTATAACTGAAAATAAGCATGTCATCAACATACAATATTAAGATAATGAATTTCTCATCACTCAGTGTCATGTAATAGACAAAATGATCATACTCACTACTGGTAAACCTCTGACTCTTTTTTTTTTTACACACGCACACATACCCCACACACTCATGCTAGTGGAATTTCACTACCAATGGATACTCGAACCCTTGATTAGGTGGTAAACCTCTGACTCACATGAAATAATTAAACTTTTTATACCACTGTCTAGGCAATTGTTTTAGGCCATATAACAACTTCTTTAACCTATAAACCTTGTTATTTAGCCCTTGTATTTCGTAACCTTATGGTTGCTTCATATAAATCTGCTCATCCATGCCTCATAAAAAGGAAGTCTTTACATCCATGGGCTCGCTCGAGATCATATTAGGTAATTAGTGCCAACACAAATATGATAGATACTTGCTTCACAACTGGCACGAATATCTCAGTGAAGTTGACACTTTATCTTTGAGCATATCTACCTTCGCTACCAACCTTACCTTGTACCTATCTTTCTTCTTCTTAAAGATTCACTTGCACTCGATCGCTTTATGGCCGATGCGAAGCTTCACCAACTCTCATGTATCATTCTTATAAAAGAAGTCTACCTCATCATTCATTGCTGCTTTTCACTTTTCAGCATCTGACTCCTCAAAAGCCTCTTGATTAGTAGACAGATTCCCATCATCTGTAATGATATTAAATGCGAAATTTAAGTCATCCCTTTATCTCTCTGGTAACCTGCGATCCCTCGACAGATTCATTCTCACGTGCGGCTACTCCACCTACTCTTGCACCTATGTTTACGTCTCTATATCAGCCTGTGTCTCATCTCTATATAGTTGGACATCTACAATCAACTTTTTCACTTCATTGTGCTCATTTTTACAGAATAAGGATCCTTCGTCGAAGATGACATCCCAACTAAGGATAATTTTTCGCATGACCCGGTCATATAGCATGTACCTCTTCGTACCATTACCATAGTTGACAAAATTATACTTTTTAGCCATTTGATCTATTATATCTCTCTCTCAACTGATGGTACACTCAGTCCCAAGTAGTCTACATACTGACCACTCCACACTTCCATAGTGAATCTATACCCAAGCGCCTCGATTGCTCTCAGAAATATCAAGCTCTTTCTCAAATCAAGAACGTGTCTCACTTTGGTCAAGATACGCTCCATACCATCAAACATCTTGATGTTTACCAATCCAACACCCACTAATTTACAGGCATTATTATTGCCCATAAATACCTGGCCACCATCGTACTCACTATAACTGGTGAACTAACTCCAACGAGGGGTCATATGGTACGAAGCCCCCGTATCCAAAATTCATTCTTCATCCAAGAACCTAAATTTCGATGTGGCGAGTATGTCGTTACTATTCACTTCCTCACTAGATTCCGTAATGTTAGCCTCTCTGGAAAACCTTTCTTAATTATCCTTTCTCGACTTAGGATTCTGAAAATCCTTCATGTGCTTGGTCGTCCCATAATTCCAATACTTTAACTTTCCTTTTCCCTTTCCCTTGGATTTTGACCTTGATCGTGAAGATCTACTGTCCCGCTCATAATTTCGCCCCCTCATAACCAATGCATCTATAGTAGCACCCACGTCATTGTTTTAATTTCTCATCGCCTTCTACTGAAGGGCTGAAATAACGGTCTCGATGCTAATGGTAGTTCTACCGGTACATAATGAGTCCTTAAACGACTCATACGAAGCTAGGAGAGAATTCAATAGAATGCATGTTTGATCCTCTTCTTTCATCATTTTCTCCACATTTAATAATTTGTAAATCAATGTATTAAAGTTACTAATGTGTGCCTCAACATCGGCCCTCCTGCCATCTTCAGATTGAACAACTTAAGCTTCAAGTACAAACGATTCTCAAGAGATTTCTTTACATAGATATTCTTTAATTTCGCCCATGTGCTGCAGTTTTATCTCTCATAACATTATAGAGGACCTCGTCTGTTAAGCACAATTGGATAAAGGTTCTTGCTTTCATATCTATCTTGTTCCATTTATCTTCATTCATATAATCCAGTCACTTTTTAAGGAGGACATAATCTAAACCTTGCTGAAGTAGGACGCCAGTCATCTTGACCTTTCATAGTTCAAAATTGTATTTGCCATAATATTTTTCAATACCAAACCTTGGATTAGATGCCATTGATATATTTCTTTCATATTCAATCTACTTCCCAACATTATCTCTGATACCACTTCTTGAGGAACCGGAGAAGAACACAAATATCAATTAAGCAAAGTACTACCAATCATAAAACCAAGTCCAAACACAAACAATCGGAATTTTACATAGAAAAACCATTACCAGAATAATAATAAAAAAATCATACAAAGCGACGAGTAATGCACTATAAAAGCAAATATTACAAGATATAGAGAGAACTGATCTAAACAAGCCTGAAATCTACTCCACAACTCCAAGTTATGCCCTTAAAACCCTTAAGAACGAATTTAATTAAAAAGCATAAAACTCCTCTTTTTCTCCCAAATCCTGATTACACCCTATATATGACCCCATATCATATCACAATCGAAATAGGAAATAAATTCCGCACTTACACAATTCTACACACGTGCTCAATATCACCTTCTATGGGACTTCAATGGCGTCGATGATCTGTTAATGGCATCGAACAACTTCAATGACATCGAGTAAAACATCAAAACATTCTAGCGATAAAACATGAATTTTTTGAATTTTTTTGACAGCATCGACATCTGCTCGATGGCATCGACTGGTCCCTCGATGGCATTGACAGACCCTATTGATTACAGATTTAAGACATAGACAACAAAAATTACTTAACTCTCAATAAAGATAGTAGGGCTCTCACAAAAACGAAGCTTGTAGGAAAAATTCTTGAATGTCCTCTTTTATAAAATAATTATTACCTATACAGAGAGAAACAAAATTGAATAAACTTATTGCGTTAAATACAGTTTGAATGTTGGCAATAAATGTCAATAAATGCATTTCAATGTTGGAGAGTTTTTCCATTGTGATTATGACTGTTGGTATCTTTAAAGCTACACCTGAGTATGATATGATGTTTCTTGGTGTAATAAGGGTTGTATTAATCTCATTCCTATAAAAGGAACTCATCATCTAGTTTGTCTTGGTAATTCTTTCCCACATTCTTCCATCGGGATCATGCAATTAACTTATCATCATTAGTGTAGTATCTTCGTGTTGGGGATTGTTCTTCTACTGGACAAGATATTTAATGTAGGTAACTTGCCTTTATACTCATGAATTGACGGCAGAATGTTGCTAGGCCATGGAAGTATCACACTTTAGTAACCAATTTTAGAGTTGGCCACTCCATATATACTTGCTTTAAGCTTCTTTGCATCTACTTTGATGTCTAGGGATAAGACAACATATCATGAAAAATTATATTTTTAACCATGAATTAATATTTCTTGAGATTGGCATATACCTTCTCTTCATGTAAAACACATAGCCAATGGTCTTCCGGTACTCAAGGAGTGGTCAAAACTTTATAAATAAGAAGACTTTTACTTTCATTCGGTTCGGTCATTTCATGAAGTATTTCATGAGCATCTTTCTCACAAGTTGGGTCGTCATCATTAAATTCCTTGTGGTCTTTGTTCATTTTACCGTCATTTGGTTGGTCATTTCATAAAAAACTTCATGGGCATTTTCATCATAAATCAGCTCATCATCATTAAATTTCATGTGATATATGTTCACTTCACATTTATTTGGTTCAGTCATTTCATCTAATACTTTATGGGCATCTTCGTTATAAATCGAGATACTTGTATAGGCTTATGGGGGAAGTGTTTGCAAAACCTTCACCATCATGCATTTTTTTTTTATTATTGTTCGCATGCCTCAATTTTTTTTTCAATTTCTTCAAGGAGGTGAATATCTTGAATTAAATTCATTCGTTCAATATGGTTTCCTCTTTAACTTGCCATAAGAAATCAAGCCTGATTCAAGAACTTAACTTTCTATCATACCAAATGATGTATAATCCAAAGATGTGCAACAAAGAAAAGAAAAGAAGAATTTTATTGCTATAATTTGGATAAAAAATACTAGCCCTCTTAGGCTTTCGAGAGATAGATATATATATATATATATATATATATATATATATATATATATATATATATATATATATATATATATATATATATATATAGCTTAGGGAGTTGCTCACCTAAGGGGATAGGGAATCATTAACTTAATAAGAGATGAATCACTCAACTCTTAATGGAAATAAAAAGGCTCTCACAAATACAAAGCTTATAGAAAAAAAAAAAAAAAAAAACTATAATGTTGTTTGTCATGAAATGACTACTATCCATATAGAGGAAAAAATTGCTTCAAGTGCTGGATAAAGTATACTCAATACATGCTGTTTTGGAAGTTGAAGATTATAAAAAAGAGCTGGATGGAATTTCCCCAAAGCCAGTGCTGGAGGGCACAAAGGAGTGGGTTGAACGGAAATTCGGTAATCAGAAGGAGGGTGGAAGCAATAGTGACAGAGAACACCAGCAGTAGAATTTTGCATCCCCACACCGCCCATTAGATGTTTGCACAAATGTCGAAGTGAACCGTGAATGCAACCAAGCATCTATTTGTAGACAAGTAGGTGAGGAAATTGAACCAATGCCACTAGATGAAGTTACGAGAGATAAATCATCAGAACTCCAAGATGCTAGCATGGATCATGCTCTCAGAACAAGCAATATCCTACAGAGTCCATCACAATGTCAGCTACTGCCAAACCATAAAATTTGCAATGATTAGGAAGCATTTTTCTCTGCAGAATTAGAAGGGCAACTATAGGCAGGAGTCCTTCCTAATGTAATTAGAGATTTCAAGGATCTGGAGGAAACAATACCACACAGACGCAGTATCCGATCTAAATCAGCGGATTGCAGCACACCAAAAAGGCCGTTGGACAGTGTAGGCTAGAAAAACAATCAGCGGATAACAGTAGGACATCCCATCATGTTGGAGGATGTCCCCAAGGAGCTAGAGGTTTTTTCCTCACCAATTGCATGAGCCCTTTCGTCGAAGCAATAAGGCTCGTCTCAGCATGATCTGATTTAGAGGCAGCAGACCTCACCAGCTATGAGAACAAGGCTAGAAGTCGACTTATCGCCATTTTTCGCATCCATCTGCAGCCCAGTTACAGAGTTGTTGATCTCGAAAATGGTCTCTTGGCCTCTCCAGTTGTCCAGCAAGATCAACTAGCGAACACAGGTACTGTGAGGCAACAACCAGAGAAAGAGATTTTGAGCTGGCAGTCAGTGCAACAAGTTGGGGAAACCAATGGCAGTCAGAAGAAAATAGGGGAACTCAGCAGCAGGGAAATTTTTGTTAACTGCCAGCACGAGAAATCAGAGATGATAAACTTAGAAGACTTATAATCCTGTACTCCAAGGGAGACTGGGAATCTAGGCTACGAAGACTCAAGAGAAGGGCAGTAAATTCAAGTTGTGTAATAAATGGATAATGATCGATCCCGAATTAAGAATCTCATTGGTTTTCTCCCTTGTTTTATTATTTGAGAAATGTGGATTGGGTGTAATGCTGCCCGTTTTTAGGGTTGCAACATGTCTGCCACGGGTATCATTTTCAAGGTTTTTTGTTGGCTTAGGGAGCTAGGCTCCTTGATTCAGGCCTCGGATTGCTCCTCTATGGCTGAAAGCTCGATCTCTCAGATTATTGGTCTTTCTCCTCCTCAATTCACCCCTGTCTCCAGGACCGCTGTTGTTAAATGGGCGAAGCCCCCCAATACTTGGTTGAAGCTTAACACCGATGGCTCCTCGAGAGGGAACCCTGGCGAGAGTGGAGGAGGAGGAGTTTGTAGGGACCATCTTGGCCGTCTCGTCTTTGCTTTCCGTAGATATTACAGGTCCTCTTCCAATAATTGCGCTAAAGCTAGGGCCATTTTGGATGGCCTCAATATCTGTTCTAACTTGGGCCTTGCGAACATTATTCTTGAGACTGATTCTAAGGTCATTCCGGATGAATTGCGGGACTCTACTCCATCCAATCTTTGGAATATTTGGTATATTTTGGGGAAGTTCAAAGCCAAGGCTAGGGGCCTTAATCTGGTGATCAGACATACCTTTAGAGAAGGGAACGCGGTTGCTGATGCACTGGCAAGGGTGGCTAGCGAGGGCCACCCAGACAGAATTTTCTTTAACCATTCCCATCTTTCGAGGTTAGCTAGAGGGGTTTTCCTTTTGGACAACGCAGGGGTGGGAGCTTTGAGACACATCTGATGATTGCCCCTTCCTCCTGTCATGCCTTCTTTTTGTGCAGTTTTTGTTTCTGGTATATGATAGGTGTGACAGCCTCTCTTTTTGTTGGGCCCACCTGAAATCTGTAATTTTCTCTCCAGTGAAATACATATACAAGTCCTTTCTTTAAAAAAATAAAAATAAAAATAAAAAGATAAGACCCTAGTGTGGAATGTCCGAGGTATAGGAAACAAGTAAACAATCAGGACGTGTAAACATCTCATTAGAGAGCATAACCCGTGGGTGGTGACTATCCTTGAGCTGATGCTCAGGGATGAGAAGAGAGTGGGGGTAGGCCTAGCTTTGGGCTACCACAACTCCTATTCAAATTATGATTCAGGTGGCAAAATATGGTTTTTTGTTTTTTTTTTTTTTCTAGAAAACACATCATTTTCTCAATGGTTAAATCTACAAATCAATTAATAATAGTTAAGATTCCTGCGCAGATCAATCAACAAAGTATCCATATCTCCTTTGTCTATGCCAGTTGAGTCAGGAATGTCAGAAGGGATCTGTGGGCTGATTTATTCGTAACCTCCTCCTCAATGCAAGGTCCATGGGTGATCTGTGGTCACTTTAATGCAATTGTAGAAGTTTCCGAAAGAAGAAGTCGTCGTGTCCCAGATAGGATAAGTTCGGCTGATTTCTAGGCGGTGATAAATTCAGCTTGTCTGCTAGACATTGGTTACAAGGGTAGTAGGTTCACTTGGAGTAACAATCAGGCTGGGATGAGTCGTGTTTAGGTGCATTTGGATGGAGTGTTGCTGAACTCTTCTTAGACATTTACTTTCCCCTCTTTCCAGGTGCACCACTTACTGCGAATGTCCTCAGATCATGCCTCGCTCCTCCTTTTTTGCCCGCAACAACTATTCATTGGTCCGAAGCCTTTCAAGTTTCAACTAATGTGGATCCAAGATGACTCCTTTATGCCTGTAATCAGATCGGCATGGGCCCAGGTCGAATCTAACCATCCTATTTTCAATGTGTTAGTTAAGCTAAAATCTGTAAAACTGGCTTTGAAAATTTGGAACAAAGAATGCTTTGGGAACATATTCTCTAAGGTAAAGTTAGCTGAGGAGGCACTAGTGGCTATTGAACTAGATATGTAACAATCTGTCATTGGTATTGCTGTCCCAGACAAAGAGCGTCAAAAAAGGCTGGCCGAGGTGGTCGAAAACCTGCATAAGGAGGAGTTGTGTCTGGAGATTTTCTGGAAGCGAAAATCCAGGATTAGCTGGATACAAGAAGGTGATCGTAATACAAAAATTTTTCATGTGGTGGCGTCGGCAAGACATAGAAAAGTGGGCATTCATAGCATAGTGTTGGATTCTGGTCAGACCATTACAGAGCAAGTACAGATTAGAGACGCCGCTGTCTCTCATTTCTTGCAACAATTCTTGGGAGGAACATCTTTTACATCTTCAATCATTCTGGATGTCATCCCGTCCCTAGTCTCCCAGGAAATAAATGACATGCTATTAGCCCCTCTAACCCTGGCTGAAATCTAGTCAGCGGTTAAGGCCATTCCTGTTGATGGGGCTCCGAGCCCAGATGGTTTTTCCGATGCATTTTTCTCGAGTTGCTAGGACGTAGTAGGGTAGGATTTACTCTAGGTTGCAATCTTTCTTTTCTAAGGCGGAAATCTGCCTAGGGCAATTACTTCATCCCTCATCTGTCTAATTCCGAAAACTGCATCCCCATCCAAGTTCTCTGATTTTCGACCGATCAGCCTATGTAACTTCATATATAAGATCCCGGCTAGTGTTATTGCAGCTAGACTTGACCAGGTGCTCCCTTCCATTATCTCGCCTGAGCAAGAGGCCTTCATATAAGGTAGACCTATCTCGGAAAGCATAGCGCTAGCATAAGAGATCTTCAAAGATAATAGGAAAGTGCGAGGCAGTAATATGGTTCTGAAGCTGGACATGGAGAAGGCCTATGACAAGGTGGAGTGGGCTTTCCTCAAGTAAGTGTTGCAGCATTTCGGGTTCAGTTCCAAATGGATTCATATGGTTGAAGGCTGTTGGGCTAATGTTTGGTTCTCAGTTCTAATTAATGGAGTGGCTGTGGGCTATTTTAAGTCTTCTAGGGGACTTCGGCATGGAGATCCACTCTCACCAAGTTTGTTTATTATTGCAGCTGAAGTTCTTAGTAGGGGCCTAAGGAATTTGGTGGAGCAGGGCATTTGCCAGCCTTACAAGGTAGCTCATCGATGCCATCCAGTCTCGCACCTTCTTTATGCCGACGACACCCTCCTTTTTCTGAATGGAGGCAAATGATCCCTTCAGAAGATGAGAGATTTCCTTGTGGAATTCCAAGCGGTCTTGGGTCAAGCTATCAACCTCCACAAGAGCTCTTTCTTCGCCTCTTCCAAGCTCCTGGCGTCAAGAGTTAGAGAGATTGAGTTTTTTCTTGGAATCACCAAGTCTAATTCTCATCTTGTGTGCCTAGGGATTCCGATGGTGGTAGGTAGAATTAAAGCAGGTAACTTTCAGGCCCTGGTAGATAAAATTGCTGGTCGTATTAGCGGGTGGCAGGCCAGATGTTTAACTTAGGTGGGCAGACTAATTTTGGTGAATCACGTTCTTGGTAGCATTCCAATTCACACTTTAGTAGCCTCACACCTCCTGGCCCAAGTTGTGTCTACGTTGGAAAAATATTTTGTTGACTTCCTATGGGGTTGGTCTGATGGCAAAAAGAAGCTACACTGGCGCAGCTGGTTTGACGTGACTAGAACCAAGTTGGAAGGTGGCCTCAATGTTTAGAGGTTGATGGAAGCTGTTGAAGCCTTCCATATTAAAATGGCTTGGGACATCCATTTCAAGGGAGAAAAGAACCTTTGGGGTGCGTTCATGGCGTCCAAGTATGACATTGACACAGTGTCCCCTCCCCTTCCACGGCATTCCCCTGCTCCATCTCCACTATGGAAGCGAGTTAGTGAGATGTTCCCTTTTCTAGAAACCGCTGTGCAATGGAATTTGGGATCCGGTTGCTGTAATCTCTGGGAGATAAATTGGAAGGGCCTGGGCCCTCTTCAAAACCTGGTTTCGACTCCAATCCCGCAGCTCTCAGGTCTATGCAAGTCCAGCATTTCTTAAGTGTGAACGGCCCTCACCCGCCCTCTGTGGTATTTCTATTTCTCCCCAAAAATATTATTGATTTTATTTTTCAACAGGGCTATTGTCTGGGGAACAGGCCTGAGGTCCCGGTTTGGCCGTTCACTCCGTCAGGGTCCTTCTCTATTAGCTTGGTTTGGAGAGCTAGCAGAATTTTAAGTGAGAATAAACGCTGAGCGTAGTGGGTGTGGCATGTTCATATGCCTCTAAAGATCTCTACTTTCCTTTGGAAAGTTCTTAATAGAGCCTTGTCGGTAGACTCTGCTATCTAGAATTGGGGCGTTCATCTTGTGTCGAGATACAATTGTTGTAGTCGAAGTGCAACGGGGGGATCATTGGTGGAAACTATCCACCACTTGCTCCTGGATATTCAGATGGCAGCAGCTGCGTGGCACAACCTGGGAAATCAGTTTGGGATAAGTATTCTTCCTTCTCTGTCTGTTTTAGCTAGACAGTCTCGGTGGTGGAGTGCCAATTCTGGCTACAATAACGCAAAACTGGCCTGTAAGCTCGCCCCTGGCTGTTTATTGTGGAAGCTATGGAAAGTGCGTAATGCGGCATGTTTTGAGGGAAACGAAGCGATGCTAACCTCGCTGATGAGGCGTGTCCAATGGTACGTGTCCAATATTCAAGGTACCACGAGCATTGGGCAGCAATCTCAGTTGTCAAACCTCTCTATACATTAGCAGAGGAGGATGGCGGAGGCGATCTTCACTGTCTGGACCAACTTCTTCAATTTTGCTGAGGTTGTCAAGTAGATTACTCCTTGCTAGAACTGGGTCAAAGTAAACATCGATGGTTCTTCCAGAATGAACCCGGGGTCGGCGGGTGGAGGAGGAGTTTGTAGAGGAGACATGGGCCAATTCATTTTTTGCTTTTTGCTCAAGCTATGGTATGGGATCCAACTCCTATGCGGAACTTCGGGCAGTATATGACGGATTAGACATGTGTTTATTAAGAGGTTTCAATCGGGTTATTGTAGAATTTGATTCTTTGCAAATTGTTAAAGTGCTGAATGGTCAAAGCCAATCGGGCTGGAAGTCGAGTTTTTGGTTAAGGCGAATCAAGAATTTGAAGAGTAGAGGTCAAATTGAGTTTGCTCACATCTTTAGGGAGGGAAATGCACCAGTAGATGCTTTGGCCCGCCTCACTAGCAAATCTCGGTTCATGTCCTCCTTTGACCAGCTTGCCGATCTCCCAGCCCGGATCCAAGTTCTTCTTTTTCTTGATAAGTTGGGGCTGGGGCGATCAAAGAGGTTTAGAGTAGCAATTGTTTTCGATTTGATTTGTTCGTCAATTTTCCAGTTGGGCCAGTTTTTTCCTTGTATGGTTTTGTTTAGATATGATAGGCTTCCCCATGTCCTTTTTCTCCTGGGAAACCCCGAAAGCAGTCTTCTGTATTTTTCATGAATTCCAATGAATCATCCTTTTGATATATATATATATATATATATATATATATATATATATATATATATATATAGAGAGAGAGAGAGAGAGAGAGAGGAAAAAACTAACACGCATTGCATTAAATGTATGTAAATGCTTGCAATAAATGCCAATAAGTTAATGTAGCTTGTTCACTCCCCAAGTATAGGGTTGTGATATAGTAATAAACTCGGTAAGACCAAGGTCGAATCCCAAGGGACTGAAACCTGTACGTTATCTAAAACTAGGTAGAAATAGAAATAGCCTAAGATGAAATCAAAATCAAATATAAATTGATGAATAATAGTAAAATACCAATCTAAAACTTAAGGAATTCAGAGGAAGGAAACTAGGGATTCAGAGGATCCACTTGTAGAGATCAGGGAGATCTTATACCTGCTTCAAAAATCATGGAACTTAAACTGAACTTCCTCTGATATTAATTTCAAAGAGATGAAAGGTATATGAATTAGAATGGATTCCATCACCAAACCATGCCCAGGAGACAAAGTCAACAACAGAATTAAACTAATTACCAACTAATCAGATGATCATGCAGGTTAGGAAGGATACCGCCATCCAACCATGGCCAGGAGACGATGGTGAACAACAGGGCTTCCTGACATCATAATCAAAATAAGGAAAAAGAAATACTCAAAGCCATTGCAGTCCCATTGTAATTTCAGTCACAACAGACCATTAAAAACCAAAAGCATTCCCTTAATTAAAATAAAATCAACATTAGTTCAGTCTAAACAAAAGGCACACGCATAAATTTTCCCATCAGACTGCAAGCTTCACCTCTTAGCCCTGGCTAAGAGGTCTAGCCTAACATGAACACGGTGAAGCTAAAAGTCTTTCAAAAGTATTAAGGAAGAAAAATAAAATCAAAGAAGAAAGAGAAACAAACTCCCAGCCGGCTGCCCGTTGATCTCCTTCGAATTCAAATTCCCCTTTTCTCTTTCTTCTTCTCTCTCCTTTATAGAAGACCCAAGGGTGGTGGCTTGAGTCCATTCATCCTTCCCAGCATGAGATTTTTTGCAATCTGTTTCCGCCATTACGCAGACAGTTGGTGCGGTATCTTTGGAAATCGACTTCTGTTCATTCATCTTTCAGCCAAAGCGAACCAATCTAAGACGTTCAGCCTTCTTGGCATCAGTTGGAACTTCCATGGAGAGGTTTTGAATGGCCAGGATCGTCGGACCGATTTTGGCCATGTCTACAAAACAGCCAGCAGCGTCCGGCCTCGGACGTGCTATCACAGAATGCGTAACTGACTACGCTGCGATGTCGGTGGGGCCCACTGAAGCTGATGTTTGAGAGATCTACACCGTCCATTGGATTCAACTCGAAAAACCCATCAGGAATGGACGGTTCTTAAATGATTTCGGTGTGGTCCATAGGCTTTTTCACTCTGCCGTCCGACCTGCATTTAGACGGTTGGAAATCATCTTCTCAATGCCTTCTGGGATTCTGCCACCTAGGCAATGGTTACAGGGCCCTTTGGAGTCCACTGGATGGTCCAGATCGGACTGATCAATGCAGAGGGTGGCAGACAACATTTGACCGCAGGCTCTGTTGCGAAACAAAGCCTGTGCGACTCGTGCTGTGACGTTGGTGGGGTCCAAAATCAGTGTCAGACGAGAAATCCACCACGTCCATTGCATTCTCCTCAGAAAACCATTTGGGACAAGCTGATTTGTCTCGAGTTTGATGCGGCCCATGGTACCGGATCTTCTAGTCGTCCGTCTTGCATTTGATCATGAGTTACGTGTGTGTGCGCGCATGGGAACAGAAGAAGACATTGGACAGGGTCTTGGCCACCCTATAGAGAAAATAGATGGTTCAGATCGTCCGTTTGGGCGATGGATGTGGCCCACTGTGATTAGCCGGTGAGAGCACATCCGTCACTGGACATGCGAAACGTCTCTGTTTGGACGTTTTGCGTAAAAATAGGTGGGGTCCACTGTGATGCCTGTCCTAGAAATCCACTCCCTCCATCAGCTCCTATACATAGTGTTGGCCCATGGCCTCTAGTTTAAAGTAGATCCGACTTCAGGGTGGGCCACACGCTTAACCGATGTATGGACAACATTCACCGTTAAAAATACAATTAGCTTCACGTATGCCATGCATGGCACATCTATTTACAGATTTGCCCTTCTCTTTTGTTATATCTTCTGCCGTCAGTATCTCCTGATTGCACCATGCAAATGACACAAAATTTCACTAGGATTTGTTATTTTTCATGCTCTTTCTAACGCTTAAGTTTGAACCTTAATCGCTTATGGATTGCCAAGATGCTCTTTAATGGCTAGCGCCCTCTGATTTCTCTGTTGGGCCACTTTCACGAGGATCTAATGCCTGAAATTTGATATGTATGGTTAATTTATGGTCCTCAGGCCATGTATAAATTTTTGAGCCAATCAGATGGTAGGAACCTTGTGATCTTGTATTCTGGACGTTCTTTTCAGGCATGTTTGAAGTGAATGGCTGGAATTTCTCTGATCTCTAATGTGTAAATCCTCGATCTTGGTCCCATGGAGTCCCGTCCAATGCCTTGGTGATGCCAGAGCGTCAAATCTATGCTTTTAGCATCCTTTTCAGTCTGTGCTCGTAGACACACCCTGCATTACAAACACGATTAATTCAGGCCGTTAAGCAATATCATAATCGTAAATCCATGCAATCAATGGGGTCTAATATGCAATATTTGAGCCTCAACACAACCCCCAACCAGCTTCTTGCTAGTCCCGAGCAAGGTATGCGAAAAATAAATTGAGAATTACAGAACAATTTCTATAAACTTGAGTGATTTTTGCAGAATAATCCAGATATGAGAATTCTCAGATTCATGAATGTTGGGTATTACTTTCTCCTAGACTCAGGTGCACGGTAAACTTCATGATCAAGTTCAAAGTATTATTCCATTAATTAGAAAAATTCTAATCATTGAGTTCCATGAGTGTATGATGTAATCTCCGCTTTATCGTTAAGGTTCACTTCTCTATTTCGTGATATCATCGGCAACTCATAAGAGAATTCATGTCCACCAAAACCTAAACCCAAAACCTGCCCCATAGATCAACCTACCAACTTCTGATTTTTCCATCGATGAGCAAGGGAATCGAATCTGCACCTATAGGGAGCAAACCCATGGTGAAGACTGTACACCTAACTTTTTCACATATCATCCATGGGGAATTAAATCTACACTTATAGGGAGCAAACCCATGGTGTAGACCATTCGCCCAATCCTTTCCAGCTTAGTGATCACCAAGTTAATCCTTTAATATCGAACTGAACCCTTAATGTGCAAGTGAGATGTGTTTCGTGAAATCATGATTCAATCATTATTTAGAACCTCTAACCATGGATTAATAGTTCAAACTTAACTATGAAATCTAACAAATAGCTGAATCCAAGAGTCATAAATTTCCAGCATCACTTATCTTGTAATTCTAAATCCAAGATGGCTGCCAAAATCACTTCAAATTCACAAGAAATTCCAGAAAATTTTAAAAATTTCCACAGTTTTTGTTCAAGACCAAGAAAATGTTGAGTAGGTCACCTAATCTCCCACCCTCAACCTAAAATCTACATTGTCCTCAATGTAAAAGATATGAGCATGCAATGCACTTGGGACAACGAAAAGTAAATATGAAGTGATGGGAAGATAGTACCTGGATGATGAATCGAGAGACACTTTCCAAGAGATCGCAACATGGACGTCGGTCAGCACGAGAGAGAAGGCAACACAAAAATAACAAAAATAAAATCCTACCTATACCACTTTCGTAGGTGCTCTCGATTGCATTTAGCGTATGCAACAAGCCTTTAAACCCCTAGGTTGCCCCTAGTGGATGAGTTGTAGTCTCGTGAGGGTTTGCAGTGATGTTACCCACAAACATTAAACTAACTAATGATAAAAACGAAATGAAATGAAGAGCTGGGTTGCCTCCCAGGAGCGCTAAGTTTACCGTCTTCAGACAGACAAATAAAGTAACTACCCTAGTCCTATGAAAGCGATAAACCTACCTATACCTCCATCAGACTAGGAGATCAATCCTGGTAAACAGGAGCAGTCAGGGGCATGGACATGTCCTCTGAATCAAATTTCTCGACAAATGGTTTCAATCGATGTCCATTGACTTTAAACTCATTGCCATTGTCGGGATCTCTTATCTCAACGACCCCATGAGGAAAAATAGTAACAACAATGTAAGGGCCGGTCCAACGAGATCGAAGCTTACCCGGAAAGAGATGTAATCGAGAATTGTACAAAAAGACCTTCTGACCAGGCGTGAATAATTTTCACAAAAGTGTGTTGGTCATGAAATGCTTTCATCTTGTCCTTGTAAATTCTCGAATTATCGTACGCATCATTCCGAATCTCTTCAAGTTCATTCAATTGAAGTTTGCGTAGCGAGCCAGCGTTGTCCAGATTGAAATTAAGATTTTTGATCGCCCAGTACGCTTTATGTTCCAGCTCCACAGGCAAGTGATAAGCTTTCCCATAGATAAGTCTAAAGGGAGACATTCCAATAGGGATTTTAAAGGCAGTACGGTATGCCCATAAGGCATCGATCAATCGGATTGACCAATCCTTATGGTCAGGGTTAACCGTTTTCTCTAAAATGTGTTTAATTTTCATATTAGAAATCTCAGCTTGCCCACTTGTCTGTGGGTGGTATGGGGTGCTCACCTTATGAGAGATACCGTATTTCTTCATTAAGCTCTCAAATGGTTTATTACAAAAGTGTGAGCCCCCATCACTAATGATGGCTCGAGGCGTTTCGAATCGAGAAAGGATGTTTTCTTTTAGGAATTTAATGACCGTGCGATGGTCATTAGTTCGACACGGAATCGCTTCGACCCATTAAGTGACATAATCCACGGCGAGCAAAATATACAGATTTCCAAACGATTGGGGGAATGGTCCCATGAAATTGATGCCCCAGCAATCAAATGCTTCAATGATAAGGATGGAATTCAAAGGCATCATATTTCGACGGGACAATGCTCCCAATTTCTTACAACACTCACAAGCTTTGCAAAACTCATGAGTGTCCTTAAACATAGTGGGCCAGTAAAAGCCACACTGCAGAATCTTGGCCGTGGTCTTTTTAGCAGAAAAGTGACCACCACAGGCCTGTGAGTGACAGAAGGAGATGACGCTTTGATGCTCATCGTCTGGCACACATCTTCTCAAGATTTGGTCTGGGTAATATTTAAATAAATATGGATCGTCCCAGAAAAAGTTACATACCTTAGTGAAAAATTTCTTCTTATCTTGCGCAGTCCACTGTGTCGGTATGGAACCTGTGGCAAGGTAATTAGCAATATCAGCGAACCAAGGTGAATGGGAGACTCTGAACAATTGTTCATTAGGGAACATGTCATTGATATATGTCATTTCAAGGGAATCAGAGAGATTAAGGTGAGAAAGATGGTCAGCCAGTACGTTCTCTACTCCCTTTTTATCTTTTATTTCTAGGTCAAATTTCTGGAGTAGGAGGATCCATCGTATCAGGCGGGGCTTAGAATCATTCTTAGAAAGAAGATACTTAAGTGCCGCATGGTCTGTATAGATAATGATCTTAGATCCGGTCAAGTAGGACCTAAATTTGTCCAAGGCGAACACTACGGCTAAGAGTTCCTTTTCCGTAGTCGAATAGTTCACTTGGGCAGGATTTAGAGTCCTACTCGCGTAATGAATGACGTAGGGCCTCTTATCTTTTCTCTGGCCTAGAACCGCTCCAAGAGCATAATCAGAAGCGTCGCACATAAGCTCAAAAGGAAGGCTCTAATTGGGTGGCTGCATGATAGGTGCAGTGGTTAACATGCCCTTAAGCTTGGTGAAAGCTTCCTGGCATTGCTCAGTCCACTTATATGGTGCATCCTTTTGCAGAAGATTACATAAGGGACGAGAGAGGAGACTAAAGTCCTTTATGAATCGTCTATAAAACCCTGCGTGTCTCAAGAAGGATCGCACATCTCTGATGTTCTTGGGTGGAGGTAGGTTAGAGATAAGATCGATTTTTGCCTTATCCACCTCGATTCCTTTGAACGAGATGATATGTCCAAGGACAATTCCCTTATGAACCATGAAATGACACTTCTCCCAATTAAGTACCAAGTTCTTTTCTTCACATCTTTTCAGCACACATTTAAGACTCTCTAAGCACTTGCTGAAAGATGAACCAAAAATAGAGAAATCGTCCATGAAGACCTCTAGAAATTTTCCCACCATGTCAGAAAAGATACTCATCATACATCGCTGAAAGGTGGCAGGGGCATTACATAATCCGAATGGTATCCTTCTGTAAGCAAAGGTGTCATAGGGACATGTAAATGTAGTCTTTTCTTGGTCCTCAGGGGCGATTTCAATCTGATTGTAGCCCGAATACCCGTCAAGAAAACAGTAATAGGAATGACCAGCTAGCCTTTCCAAGATTTGATCAATGAAGGGCAAAGGAAAGTGGTCCTTCCTCGTGACGGTATTCAGCTTCCTCTAGTCAATGCACATTCTTCAACCAGTAGTAACTCTAGTTAGCACAAGTTCATTATTGGCATTGGCTACGATGGTGATCCCGGACTTCTTAGGAACCACCTGAGTTGGACTCACCCATTGAGTATCGGATATGGGGTATATGATACCCACATTTAATAGTTTAAGAACCTCGGCCTTAACCACTTCCCTCATGTTTGGATTTAGTCTACGTTGTGATTGCCGAGTGGTCTTAGTATTATCCTCAAGATAAATGCGGTGAGTACAGATCGAGGGTTTGATTCCTTTGAAGTCCGCTATCGTCCATCCAAGGGCTCCCTTATGCTCAATGAGAGTAGAAATGAGCATACTCTCCTGTTCTTTCTCCAGGTGGGTAGAGATCACCACCGGATATGTCTCATCTTGACCTAAATAGATATATTTTAAATCAGAGGGCAAAGGTTTTAGGTCAAGCTTCGGTGGCTTGACGTTAGACGGTAAAGGCACTACATCAGTTTGAGGCAACTCTTCAAATTGTGGCCTCCACCGGTTAACTTCAAGTACCGGTGCAGTATCTAGCAAGGCACATGTCTCCCTAATCATGTCATCATCAAAATCACGGGAGTGGGCCAGACACGTCTCTAGAGGGTCAGAGGAAAAGATCAGCGGTGTCGTATCTTCTACTAAAGAGTCAATCATGTTAATGTCGTGAAAATCGTCATCATCCTCTAAGTTTCTGCCGTTATTAAAAAAAATGTTTGACTCCAATGTCATATTTCCAAAAGACATAGTCATGACACCATTCCTGCAATTGATAATTGCGTTTGAAGTGGCAAGGAATGGGTGACCAAGGATGACGGGGATCTGAGTGCTCATGTTATTTATGGGTTCAGTGTCTAAGATGATAAAATCTACAGGGTAGTAAAATCTATCAACTTGGACCAACACATCCTCAATTATCCCTCTTGGTACACGAACAGAGCGATTAGCAAGTTGTAGTGTGGTTAGGGTGGGTTTTAATTCACCTAAACCTAATTGTTTGTATACCGAGTAGGGAATCAAATTGACGCTCGCTCCTAAGTCAAGAAGTGCATGATCAATTCGATGGTCCCCGATTACACATGATATGGTTGGGCTACTGGGATCTTTGAATTTCTGTGGCACGTCTTGCTTTAGGATGACACTCACTTTCTCGGTCAAGAAGATCTTCTTTTGAATACTCTGCCGTCGTTTGGTTGTGCATAAGTCTTTCAGGAATTTGGCATATGAAGGTATCTGTTTTACGACATCAAGTAGAGGAATGTTGACTTTCACTTGTTTCAACACCTCTAGGATATCTGAGAGTTAGAGAGAGGTTTTGGTGCGACCAACCGTTGGGAAAATGGAGCAACTGGCTTTTCTAGAAGTTTCGGTTTTAATTTTTGTGGGACCTCACTAGATCCATTATTGTTGTCCTCTTCTGGTTCTTGAGGCTTTTTGGGCCTAATCGGAAGGGTTTTATCAATGATCTTCCCACTCCTAAGAGTGGTGATAGATTTAGCATGCCCCATTTGATTTGAAGAACTGGGATCACTTATCTCGTATTGCGGTTTAGGATTGGGGAGCGGTTGTGCAGGAAGTATCCCCTTTTCTATAACCATCATACGTGAATCCATCTTTTACATAAAGTCTCACATTGCATGGGTCAGCTCTTGCATGGAATTTTAAACCAGTTCTTCTTGAGGTTTCCCCTGGTTTGGATTTTGATTAAAGAAACTTTGAGGGGTAGCAGTTTGTCTATTTCTCCAACTAAAGTTTGGATGATTTTTCCAACCAGGATTGTACGTATTAGAGATTGGTCCAGTAAAAGGTCTTTGATAGTTGTTTACGGCATTAGCTTGTTCATTCGACACTCTTCGAAAGGCAGGTATTGTAGGACAATTTTCAGTTGTATGAATGTTGCAATCACAAATGCCGTAAACAATTTCATTAACCTTATCCTTCTTTCCTTCCATGGCCTCAACTTTCCTTATGAGCGTAGTCACTTTACACTTGAGATCATCCTCTTCTTTCAAGAGATATAATCCACCTTTCTCCTTTAATTGAGTCGGCCTAGACGTGGTGTTCGACTTTGGATAATAGTCCCATGATTGTGTTTTTTCAGCAAGACTATCGAGGTAGTCCCATACCTCGTCGACATCTTTATTAATGAACTCTCCATTACACATTGTCTCGACCATTTGGCGCATGGAAGATGTCAGTCCATCGTAGAAAAAATTTGTAATGCGCCACGTTTTAAATCCATGTTGTGGGCATGAACTGACCAAATCTTTAAACCTTTCCCAACATTGGAAGAATGTTTCATCTTCCTTTTGGGCAAAGTTCATGATTGCTTTTCTGAGGGTAATCGTTTTATAATGTGGGAAGAATTTTTTTTATGAATTCCCTCTGCATGTCGTTCCATGTTCCAATGGATCTAGGACGCAGTGAATGTAACTACATCTTAGCCTTCTCTTTTAAGGAAAAAGGAAAGAGTTTCAGCCTGATTGTACCTCAGATACATTAGGAAAATATAATGTAGCTATAATCTCATTGAACTCTTTCAAATGTAAATATGGACTTTCTGATTCAAGTCCATGGAATTTGAGAAGGAGTTAGATAACTCCTGGCTTGATGTCCATTTGTCCCGTGTTTTTAGGGAAAATCATGCATGAGGGCGTACTCACTCCCACCGGTTGTAGATAATCTCGTAAAGTACGAGGCGGGAGTACCTGATGCACCTCATTCTTATCTTGGGTATCCTCCACCCTAGGTGGAAGTAGAGGAGGTTGGTCTTCAGCCATAACTTCAATTAACTCAGGGGATTTCGAGTGGTGTCTAGTCCTGCGATGGATAGTCAATCCCTCAACCAATCCTCCTTCAGTCAAGAGACGTCGAGTGTTGTCACGGACCTACTTGGGCATGAAACACTCACAGCCCTTAATCAAATTTGAAACCTAATTCTAAGAAAGGAAAAGAAAATCTAGAAAGAAGGAGAGAGAGAGTTGGAAAGAAATTACCAAATTGAAGCCCTAAGTAACAACACCTGCAAAACAAAACAAGACAGTTTCTAAAGAGAAGATCTAAAATTAGAAAATCTTTAAAAAAAAGAAAAAGAAAAAAGAAGATAGAAGTAAAATAGTTTCTAAAAGAAGAAGATCCTAAACTAGAAAGTAAATTACTACAAGAGAACTGAAAAATAGAAAGTAGAGAAGGAACTTACTGAATTAGAAATTTCTATCTTAAAGGCCTACAAAATAAGAAAGTTAGTTTTTAAACAAAAAGTCTACAAGTAGAAAATTTCTAAAAATAAAATAAGAAACAAAGTTAGAGTCTAAAAGAGTTTAGAATTAGAAACTTGCTAAAAAAGAATCCTAATCTAGAAATAGCAAGGAGAAAATTAAGAAAAAATTTACCAACCTACAAAACAAAAGAGTTGGGTTAGTTTCCAAAAAGGGAAAATTATAAAAAAAAATAGAAAATAGAAAATTCTATAATTAAAAGAGAATTAGAATTAGAAAACTTCTAAAACTCAAACCCTAATTCTAAACATAGAAAGAGTAGAGGATTTGAAAAAGAATTACCAAATTAGAAGTTAATGTCAAGGTCCTACAAAATAGGAAACAGATTAGTTTCTAGCAATCAGAAAAACTAAACCTAAAGTTTAAAAAAATCCTAATCTTAAACTAATCCTAAAACTAGTTGATTTCAAAAAACGTAGCCGTCAGTCCCCGGCAACGGCGCCAAAAACTTGTTCACTCCCCAAGTATAGGGTTGTGATGTAGTAATAAACTCGGTGAGACCGAGGTTGAATCCCAAGGGACTGAAACCTGTACGTTATCTGAAACTAGGTAGAAATAAAAATAGCCTAAGATGAAATCGAAATCAAATATAAATTGATGAATAATAGTGAAATACTAATCTAAAGCTTAAGGAATTCAAAGGAAGGAAACTAGGGATTCAGAGGATCCACTTGTAGAGATCAAGGAGATCTTATACCTGCTTCAAAAATCATGGAACTTAAACTGAACTTCCTCTGATATAATTTTCAAAGAGATGAAAGGTATATGAATTAGAATGGATTCCATCACCAAACCATGCCCAGGAGACAAAGTCAACAACAAAATTAAACTAATTACCAACCAATCAGATGATCATGCAGGTTAGGAAGGATACCGCCATCCAACCATGCCCAGGAGACAATGGTGAACAACAGGGCTTCCTGACATCATAATCAAAATAAGGAAAAAGAAATACTCAAGGCCATTGCAGTCCCATTGTAATTTCAGTCACAACAGACCATTAAAAACCAAAAGCATTCCCTTAATTAAAATAAAATCAACATCAGTTCAGTCTAAACAAAAGGCACACGCATAAATTTTCTCATCAGACTGCAAGCTTCACCTCTTAGCCCTAGCTAAGAGGTCTAGCCTAACATGAACATGGTGAGGCTAAAAGTCTTTCAAAAGTATTAAGGAAGAAAAATAAAACCAAAGAAGAAAGAGAAACAAACTCCCAGCCGGCTGCCCGTTGATCTCCTTCGAATTCAAATTCCCCTTTTCTCTTTCTTCTTCTCTCTCCTTTATAGAAGACCCAAGGGTGGTGGCTTGAGTCCATTCATCCTTCCCAGCATGAGATTTTTTGCAATCTGTTTCCGCAGTTACCCAGACAGTCGATGCGGTATCTTTGGAAACCGACTTCCGTTCATTCATCTTTCAGCCAAAGAGAACCAATCTAAGACGTTCAGCCTTCTTGGCATCAGTCGGAACTTCCTTGGAGAGGTTTTGAATGGCTAGGATTGTCGGACCGATTCTAGCCATGTCTACAAAACAGCCCGCAGCGTCCGGCCTCGGACGCGCTATCACAGAATGCGTAACTAACAACGCTGCGATGTCGGTGGGGCCCACTGAAGCTGATGTTTGAGAGATCTACGCCGTCCATCGGATTCAACTCGAAAAACCGTTCGGGACAGGCTGATTTGTCTCGAGTTTGATGCGGCCCATGGTACCAGATCTTCTAGTCGTCCATCTTGCATTTGATCATGAGTTACGTGTGTGCGCGCGCATTGGAACAGAAGAAGACATTGGACAGGGTCTTAGCCACCCTATAGAGAAAATAGATGGTTCAAATCGTCCGTTTGGGCGATGGATGTGGCCCACTATGATTAGCCGGTGAGAGCACGTCCGTCACTGGACGTGCGAAACGTCTCTGTTTGGACGTTTTGTGCAAAAAATAGGTGGGGTCCACTGTGATGCCTGTCCTAGAAATCCACTCCCTCCATCAGCTCATGTACATAGTGATAGCCCATGGCCTCTAGTTTAAAGTAGATCCGACTTCAGGGTGGGCCACATGCTTAATCAATGTATGGACAACATTCACCGTCAAAAATACAATTGGCTTCACGTATGCCATGCATGGCACATCTATTTACAGATTTGCCCTTTTCTTTTGTTATATCTTCTGCCGCCAGTATCTCCTGATTGCACCATGTAAATGACACAAAATTTCACTAGGATTTGTTATTTTTCATGCTCTTTCTAACGCCTAAGTTTGAGCCTTAATCGCTTATGGATTGCCAAGATGCTCTTTAATGGCTAGCGCCCTTTGATCTCTCTGTTGGGCTACTTCCACGAGGATCTAATGGTTGAAATTTGACGTGTACGGTTAATTTATGGTCCTCAGGCCATATATAAATTTTCGAGCCAATCAGATGGTAGGAACCTTGTGATCTTGTATTCTGGACGTTCTTTTCAGGCCTGTTTGAAGTGAATGGCTGAAATTTCTCTGATCTCTAATGTGTAAATCCTCGATCTTGGTCCCATGGAGTCCCGTCCAATGCATTGGTGATGCCAGAGCGTCAAATCTATGCTTTTAGCATCCTTTTCAGTCCGTGCTCGTTGACACACCCTGCATTACAAACACGATTAATTCAGGCCATTAAGCAATGTCATAATCGTAAATCCATACAATCAATGGGGTCTAATATGCAATATTTGACCCTCAACATAGCTTGAATGATGGAGAGAGCTTCTCTCTTATGATTATGACATGTGGTATCTTCAAAACCACGTTTGAGTATGACATGATATTTCTTAATATACCAGGGCTCTATCATGTGAGAATAATTCTTTTTTCTTTTTCTTTTTTTTTTTTTATTGATCTCATTCTAAAGCACAAAGAAACTTGTACATATTCAAAAGAGTTTTGTATAACAAAATTACTTGCAAGAGAGAGGAGAAGCTGTCTGATACAAAGTTACTTAAATAAGAGGAGAAGTTATGTACACCACATTTATTTACAAGGAAGAGGAAAGACTTAATCACACAAATATCATAATTTGAGAATAATCTTGAACACTCCCCCTCAATTGGGGGTTGAGATATCGACGATACCCTACTTGAGCAATGACTTCAAAACCTTAATTTTCTAACAGTTTTTATGAGGTAATCGGAAAGTTTTTGGGTATATGATAGCCGGGGCCTGACCTCCATTTCTGCGCATCATGGACTCGTCTGAATGACTGTACAATCGCCTTCATCAATACAATACTGGTGGCAACTGTCCACCTTTCTTTATAAAATAAAATAAAATAAAATAAAAAATTAAAATCGGCGAGTTGGTCGTCAGTTTGAACAAATGGAGTAGAATTATCCTTAGCTTAAACATTCTCATTGACAAAAGTGATAATTTATTTCAATTTGATTTATTCTTCTATGAAATGCGAGATTAAACACAATATGAATAGTTTGATTATCACAAAACAAATCAATATAGCTTTCATCGTAAAACCCCATGCCCTTGAGCAGAACTTTATCCAAATAAGTTCACACTTAGTTGATGTCACTGCTTTATACTCTGCTTCTACGCTACATTATAAAACAATACTTTGTTTTTCACGTAACTAGGCTACTACTAACAAAAGTACAAATATTGAATGTAGACCTTCTATTAATTGAAAACATGTCCAATCAAAATCTGATTAACCCGGCCTCAATCTTTAAATTCCTATTAAGTACTGGAGTGTTCTACTTATAACTTCCATATGGATGGATGATGGCCTATACATGAAGTGGCTGACCAAAAAAATGACTTGACCAATGTCTAGACGTGTAATGGTGAGATGTATGACTCCAATTAGTTGTTGATATTGCCCAATATTTTTAATAGGTTCTATCATTTAAAAGAAAAAAGAAAAAAAAAAAAAAAGACAAAAGAAAAAAAGAAAAAAAAAGTGAACATTACAATCGACCAGAGTATCGACTAGCTTTTTTGTCGCCTTAAGCAGATATAAGGCATATTTCAGTTGTGAGAGAAAATTTCTTTTTTTTTTAATAATTTTTTTTTAATGAGGTTTCGAATCATGCTTAGGATCATGCTTTAGTGGTCAAATGGCTTGATCATCATTTTTTTTTTTTCAAAATGACCTTTCCATTGATAAGGATGAAGGCTTTACAGATTGGAGGGGGATCTCAGGCTAACAGAAAAAACCCGAGACCCTGACTGCACAACTCATTCACATTCGGGTAGGCCCAACCGAAGGCAGGCCCACCTATCGTTGCCAGTGATTAATTGATTATAATATCATTAACAGACACAAATAATCATCATTTTTCTAACTCTCTGCTTGATAATATCATATAGTCTGCCCCACTTTGTTCATATGTAAAACCATTTATGACAAGCTTTTGGTGACTGTTTCCGTAAATTGCCCTGTTTAACAACTACTATATAACACAAATATTTGCAAGAGAGAAGTTGTATGATGCACAACTACCTACATGAGAGGGGAGAATTTGCGTATAACACTACTATTTATAAGGGAGAGAAGAGACCAAATCACACACAAACATCTTAATTCTAGAATGATATTCAACAATCTCATTTTAGCTCTTATATAATTGTTAGTAAACCCACATAACGTTATTTTTAATTTTCTACCAAATAGGGCATAACATCACGTGGACGCCCGTCTTAATTACGACGATTCATAAGAATTTTTTTAGAAATCATCTCACGTGATATAAGCCCCAAAAATTAGATGTTGAATATGATCATTCCCCCCATCAGTCTTACAAATATCCGCTAACCATCTCCTATTTGTACTTCATTTCTTCGGTTTGGTAGCTCTCAACCTCATAAAAAGTGTTCAAGTGAAAGCGATCATAGGCCCAGAGGCATCAGAACAGGCCGACTTATTAGCCAACATGGCAAACCAAGCCCACATCCCCACCTTCTCTTTCTCTGCTGCTATCAGCTCCTCCCACTCTCCCGCCAAATCTCCTTACTTCATCACCATGGCCCAAAACGACTCCACTCAGGCAAGAGCCATCGCTGCTGTTATCAAAGCTTATGCATGGAGAGCTGCCATTCTGGTACATGATGACACCCTAAGGGGGATGTCGCTGGTACCCGACCTAACCGATGAACTCCAAGCCAACGGAGCCCATCTACATCGACAGCTTGTGATTCCCTTTGCTGCCAGTGAGGTCATAATCAGGGACACCTTGCGCAAATTAGCGGCAATGCGTACACGGGTTATCATAGTGCATGTATCATTTCCAATTGGCAGTAGATTCTTCACGCTTGCTCATGAGATGGAGATGATGGAGGACGGGTATGTGTGGGTCATCACATCACGGCTCATGAATCTTTTCGGCTACATGAATTCTTCAGTCATCCCATTGATGCAAGGTGTTTTGGGTGTCAAAACCTACGTTCCCAATTCCTCAGCACTCGATGATTTTAGGGTCCGGTGGAAGCAACGGTTTGAGAAGGAACACCCTAAGATTGAAATATCGGAACTTGAAGTGTATGCATTGTGGGCGTACGATGCAATGCAGGCCATTGCAACGGCATCCGAGAGGACTAGTTCTGGATTGAATGGAAGCTTCCATTTCGCTCCTTCCAATAGCAACATGGCCACGGATTCAAATCCAGTGGACTTATTTGATTTCGGTGTTTCTCCAATCGGGCCAAAGCTCTTGCAATCAATCATGGGGAACACATTCACGGGCCTAAGCGGTGTAATCCGTTTTGTTGATGGACAGTTTCAGTCTCCCAATTTCACAATAGTCAATGTGGTGGGAAAGGGGGAGAGAGGAATCGGGTATTGGACACCTGCAACTGGCCTTTCTCGGAGCATGATCATGGATAAAAACTATTCAGCGAATGTGGAAGATCTTGCTGGTGTTATCTGGCCTGGTGGGTCAACGGCTATTCCAAATGGTCAGGTCAAGATGAGTGGATCGACTAAGAGACTGAAGATCGGGGTCCCTCTAAAGAATGGGTTTAGAGAGTTCATGAAGGTGGACTTCGACCAGAAAAATAAGCGGTGGAATCCGACCGGATTTCCTATAGATGTTTTCAATGGGGTGATGAAGACCATGCCTTATAATGTCAACTATGACTTCTTTCCATATGAAAATGGCCATGAAGATGATGCTGGATACTACGACGAAGTCATCTACCAGGTGTTTTTGAAGGTGAGTAATGTAACTCAATGCTTCTTAGTTCGTGTTGACTGAGTTCCAACTCAGTCTCTCTATCATGAGTGGCCCTATAGGATCCACATGCAGTACTTTTAGTTGGAAGATCCAACCGTCCATCGTCTTACCAGCACTGAAAATATGATTAGCAGAATTAGGTCACCTTTGTGAAGTGAATTTGCATCGTTGAAAGTTGATATTAATGTTTCACATTCATCTGTACATTTCAATGGTGAGGATGATCACTCAGAGCGAGTTACGGGTTTTTGCCTGTCAACACTAGCAGCGCCCGTAAGATGTTTGGACGGTCATCCGTCCACCACTGCTGTGAATCCCATGGGGCACGGTTTGCTGAGGAAACGGATTGGCTACTCCCCCTGCCACCAGCCAATGGCTGATGGTGTCCGCGGGCCCCACATGATGTATGTGTTTCATCCATTCCGTGCATATATTTTTCCATATCATTTTATGGTATGAGACCAAAGGTATATCCAAATCTCAAGTGGACCACTTTACATGAAACAGTGTTGGATGACCATCGACCATTAGAAATCTTTTGGGGGCTATAAAAGTTTTGGATCAAGCTGATTTTTGTTTTTTCCCTTCATCTGGGCCTGTATGACCTAATAAACAGATTAGATGTTAAATAAACAGTACAGTGGGCCTTAGGAGAATTTTAATTGTGGATATCCAATCAATATTGTTTTCGGTGTGGTCCACCTGATATTTTTATCCCTCTAATTTTTTGTTAAAAGCCCTAAAATGATCTATAAAAATGGATGAACGGAATGGATGAAACACATACATCATGGTGGGGCCCACACAGCACCGACCACCAGCCACGGGGCTGCTGGCAGGGGGAGTAGCCAATCCGTTTCCGTTTGCTGATGCCCACGTAGGCAAAAGAAACTCCCTTTTCTATATTATCTTTTAACTCCCTTTTCTATATTATCTTCTGGTTTACAAAGCGGATTGCCTGTCACCCCGGACGCATAGATATACCTGTACCCGGGGCTGTGTGGGGTCCACAGAGATGTCGGTGACAAATACACTCGGCCCATCTGTTTTGAAAGACCTCAATAGGGCAGGATTCTAAAAATCAGGTAGATCAAAAACACAGGTGAGCCATACAAATGAAACAGTGGGAACATACACGTACACCCATTATAACCTTCTTGGAGCTGACCACGATGTTTATATGCCATCCAAACCCTTCCTAGTGTTATTACCACTCAGATAAACTGTAGGCACAAATATCATTCTGATACAAAACTTCTATCACCCATAGGCATTCAATCCCAATTGGTTGGTGTGGTATGGCCTATATGAGTTTTGGATCTACCTGATTTTTGGAATCCTGTCTATCGTGGTCTTGTAAAATAGATGGATGGAGTGGATTTCTTTGAGACATCTTTTTGGACCCCACATGTACGCAGCCCCGGGTCACAGGCAATTGGCTTCCACAATTGATCATCGCAGTTAGAGCTGGGCACCGAACGACTCTGACTCGGCAAACTCAACTCAATCCGAACCAAGTCGGTGAGTTGATTTGAATTGAGTTAACTTCGTATAATCTGAATTCAAACCGAGTTAGACTTCAAGTCACCCAGTAACTTGACCCGAAATCTTACTTGGTACTGACTCGACTCGATCCAAAACTCAACTCTCTGATGTAGAGTGGGTCGCAGAAAATTACATGGCCAAGATGGATCAGAAAAGGCCTGGTCGACGACAGAAGTGATCCAGACCATCGAACCTTAAATCGGGCGTATCTTGCAATCCGGAATGAGTTATCTGACGTAAAATATATGATTTTGGGGTAGAACGAGCTACTGAAGCCAACCAACCCGCTACGCCGGGTTGCGCAGCCCGGAATTGCGAAAAACCCCTGGATCGACGGTCGTTTCCCTGTTTTAATTTCGTTTTTACTATAAATAGTAAGTTTTAGTTTGATTATAACTCTTCATCCGTCGGGCTTTAGGAGTTGCGCCCAACGTGAAAAGAGCTTAGAATAATTAGGAGAACGGTTTGGTGAAGCCAAATAGGACACTTACTATTTTTGGCCGAAAACCTTGCGCACTAGTAGACATCACGACCGTCTATAAATAGTAAGTTTACTATTTATAGTAAGTCGCGGATTCTAAGAGTTTGAGTTGTAGTTTGCTTCTAATTTCTTTCCCATTGCTTGGTAGCCCTATTTAAAGGGTTGTGAACTCGTTTTTATTCATCAATTAATCAATTTCAATTTTATTAGAATTTATTTCTATTTTCTGCTTTCTTTCCTCGTGCTTTCTTTCCTCTGTGAGGAGTCCAGAGAAGCTCCGTGGATTCGGAGTAGTTATCCTCATCACGTTCATCCCTGCGTCAATTGGTATCAGAGCGAGGATTCCCCTCGGGCCGATGGCGAACAACGAAGGTATGAATCAAAATCCTGTGGACGGTGATCCAGGGATTCGTTATCTTTCGGAAAGAATGGAAGCTTTCCACCGGGAGAGTCAGTTGACCATGCAAGGGCTGCAGGCAACTCTCGACCGTCTTGCAGATGCGCTACTTCCGCCCCGAGCCCTAGGCGGTGCTCCACCACCCGTGGTGGCTCCACCACCCATGGTTGCTGTACGACACAACCCCGATTTTCGTAGAGCACTACCAGTGGCAAACCGCAGGGCTACACCAGATGATTCAAGTTCTAGCGACGAGGACCTTAATGAGGGTTTTGCACGACGACCAATCCATGGAGGTGATCATCTAGATCGTGCTGAAAGAGACTATCGAGGTAAGGCTGAACTTCCTAGTTTTAACGGTTTATTACGTATAGAAGATTTTCTCGATTGGCTAGCCGAAGTAGAGAGATATTTTGATTATATGGACGTGCCAGATCATAAAAGGGTAAAATTGGTAGCGTTTAAATTAAAATCTGGTGCTTCTGCATGGTGGGAACAATTACAACTCTCACGAGCTCGCCAGAACAAGGCGTCTATCTCATCATGGCCACGGATGAGACGTCTTCTTCGATCTCGATTTCTCCCCAGTGATTATGAGCAGATATTATTCCAGCAATATCAAAATTGCAGGCAAGGAAATCGAACAGTCACAGATTATACTGAAGAATTCCAACGGCTGGCTACACGAAACGATCTGTCAGAATCTGAGTCACAGAAGGTGGCGCGATTTATAGGTGGGTTGCGACCGACAATTCAGGACCGAGTTCAGATGTACCCAGTCGGGACTGTGGATGAAGCAGTTCAATTGGCGGGTAGGGCGGAAACACAACTTGCAAGAGCTCCTGCTCGTCCATATCCTTCAACTCGACCCCCCATGACGGGTCCCACGCAGGATCCAGTGCTGCCACGAGGAAAAGACCCAGTACCTCAACTTCCTACAACCGCAAACCGTGATACGGGGAGCGGCTCATCCAGGCCTCAACGTGCAGCACCTGCAACAGCGAGTCCGAGTAGGATTCCAAATCCTTATGCTCGGCCAAGGTCGAATAATTGTTACCGCTGTGGCCAACCAGGCCACTTATCAAACACTTGTCCTCAACGTCCCGCAGCGCACTTGACTATAAACGAAGGGGGCACTGAAGATGAGGCTGCAGAAGAAGACCATCGCTTTGATGAACATGAACAAACCACTGAAGAAATAGCAGGTGGCGATGAAGTGACGGGCGAGGATCGTGGCGAATTTCTAGTTGTGAGGCGATTACTGTATGCCCCACGAAAGGAATTACATCCACAGCGACACAATATATTTCGTACTCGGTGCACCGTCAACGGAAAGGTCTGTGATGTGATCATAGACAGTGGTAGTAGCGAAAATATCGTCTCGAGAGTAATGGTGGACAAGTTGCGGCTACCAACGATGAAACATCCTTCTCCATACTCTATTGGCTGGATAAAAAAAGTGAATGAGACCAAGGTAACTGAACAATGCACTATCTCGTTTTCAATTGGCAAAAATTATAAAGATCAAATACTTTGTGACGTGGTCGATATGGAAGCTTGTCATATGTTACTCGGTCGACCCTGGCAGTCGGACCGTGATGCGACCCATCGAGGACGAGATAATGTTTACGTATTTGTCAAGGATAGTCGAAAAATAATCCTTGCCCCTATGGCACCAGAGAACCACCCTGAAGCCTCTAAAGTGGAGGGGAGTTCCTTCTTGACCATTCGGGATTTTATGGAAGAATCCAAGGAAACCGGCGAGGTATATGCTTTAGTGGTGAAGGGCGAGAAAGAGGAACCCTCAAACATCCCTCCAAGTTTAAGACTGTTGCTAAATGAATTCAAAGAAGTCTGGCCTGAGGATTTACCTGATGGATTGCCCCCCATGAGAGACATCCAACATCACATAGACCTCGTCCCTGGGGCTAGCCTGCCCAATCGCCCTCATTATCGGATGAGTCCGAAGGAGTGTGAGATACTTCAGGGGCAAGTGGAGGAATTGATCCGTAAGGGTCTCTTGAGAGAGAGCATGAGCCCATGTGCCGTACCAGCATTATTAACGCCAAAAAAAGATGGAAGCTGGCGCATGTGTGTCGACAGCCGAGCAATCAACAAAATTACCATCAAATATCGGTTCCCAATACCACGGTTGGACGACATGCTCGATATGTTAGAAGGGGCTAAGGTATTCTCTAAACTAGATTTAAGGAGCGGGTACCATCAGATTCGTATTCGACCCGGTGATGAGTGGAAAACGGCATTCAAGACCAAGGAAGGGTTGTATGAGTGGCTGGTCATGCCCTTCGGCCTATCGAACGCACCAAGTACTTTTATGCGTTTGATGAATCAAGTTCTAAAACCGTTCACTGGCCGATTTGTGGTAGTATATTTTGATGACATATTGATATATAGCCAGGATGAGGCGGAGCACAGGAAACATCTCAGGCAGGTGCTACAGGTCCTACAACTTAACAAGTTGTACCTCAACTTGAAGAAGTGTAGTTTTTTAACTGATAGTCTATTGTTTCTAGGATTTGTTGTAACGTCCACAGGCATTCGTGTGGACGATGAAAAGGTGCGAGCTATTAGGGAATGGCCGATCCCGACAAACATTCATGAGGTGAGGAGTTTTCACGGGTTGGCGACTTTCTATCGTCGATTTGTGCGAGATTTTAGCACCATAGTCGCGTCTATAACAGATTGCATGAAAAAAGGACCGTTCTAGTGGACCAATAAAGCTGATAAGAGTTTTCATGAGATCAAGCATCGTTTGTCTACAACACCGGTCTTGATACTTCCTAATTTCGACAAATTGTTTGAGGTTGAGTGTGACGCTTCATACGTCGGAATTGGAGGAGTATTATCACAGGAAGGCAGGCCGGTAGCATCGAGAAGCTCAACAAAACCCGAAAGAAGTGGTCGACTTATGAGCTTGAGTTGTACGCATTTGTTGGCACTGCGACATTGGCGACATTATCTCGATTCAAAGAGAGTTTGTTTTGTACATCGACCATCAAGCATTAAAGTTTATTAATAGTCGACTAACGTGAATCGTGTGCATGCTAGATGGGTTACGTTTTTACAGAATTCACGTTCGCTCAAGCACAAGTCGGGAGCAGAACAAGGTGGCTGATGCACTTAGCCGTCGTGCATCACTACTAGTAACAATGAGCAACGAGGTAGTCGGCTTCGACTGTCTCAAGGAGCTGTATGCCGAGGATGAGGACTTCAAAGATTCTTGGATGAAGTGTCAAGAAGGTCACCCCAGTGACCTTCATATACAGGACGATTTTCTCTTCAAAGGGAATCGATTGTGCATCCCCCAAAGTTCTCTGAGGGAGCAGATTATTCAGGAGCTACATGGAGGTGGCCTCGGTGGACACCTGGGGCGAGACAAGACGCGAGCTCTTGTGGAAGAGCGGTATTACTGGCCGTAGTTAGTACGCGATGTGGGAAAAGCCGTACAACGTTGTCATGTTTGTCAGACCTCCAAGGGGCAATCTCAGAATACGGGCCTCTACACCCCGTTACCAGTGCCTAACGGCCCTTGGGAGGATTTATCAATGGACTTCGTACTTGGTCTCCCACGAACACAACGTGGCATGGATTCAGTGTTCGTGGTGGTAGATCGTTTCTCTAAGATGGCGCACTTTATCCCATGCAAGAAGACCCTCGATGCAACACACGTGGCGAATTTATTTTTCAGGGAGGTCGTACGGCTACACGGGGTCCCCAAGACCATTACTTCCGATCGTGACACGAAGTTCATTAGCCACTTTTGGCGGACTTTATGGAATCGATTCGATACACGACTTCAATTCAGCAGTGCTTACCACCCACAGACTGATGGGCAGACCGAAGTTGTGAATCGCACGTTGGGAAACATCCTTCGCTGTATTTCAGGAGAAAAACCGAAGCAGTGGGATTTGGCCTTGTCTCAAGCAGAGTTTGCATTCAACAACATGGTGAACCGCTCAACAGGGAGATCACCATTCCAGATTATATACGGACGAGTGCCTCGCCAAACACTTGACTTGGTCCCTCTGCCCAAGCATCCAGGCACGAGCATTGCAGCAGAACATATGGCAGACAAAATCATGGGCATCCATGCAGAAGTGCAGACCAAGCTACATGCCTTGAATGAGAAGTACAAGGAACAAGCGGACAAGCATCGGCGACAAAAAGTGTTCGAGGTGGGCGACCGCGTTATGGTCCATCTGCGCAAAGAGAGATTTCCGACCGGGACGTACAACAAGTTGAAAAATAAGAAAATTGGACCTGTCCCAATCATCCGAAAGATTAATGATAACGCTTATATTGTTGATCTTCCAGATGACATGGCAATCTCACAGACTTTCAATGTCGCGGACCTGACCGAGTATCATGAACCAGAGCATGACGAGAACTCGAGGACGAGTTCTTTTGAAGTGGAGGAGACTGATGTAGAGCGGGTCGCAGACAATTACATGGCCAAGAAGTGATCCAGACCATCGAACCTTAAATCGGGCGTATCTTGCAATCCGGAATGAGTTATCTGACGTAAAATATATGATTTTGGGGTAGAACGAGCTACTGAAGCCAACCAACCCGCTACGCCGGGTTGCGCAGCCCGGAATTGCGAAAAACCCCTGGATTGACGGTCGTTTCCCTGTTTTAATTTCGTTTTTACTATAAATAGTAAGTTTTAGTTTGATTATAACTCTTCATCCGTCGGGCTTTAGGAGTTGCTCCCAACGTGAAAAGAGCTTAGAATAATTAGGAGAACGGTTTGGTGAAGCCAAATAGGACACTTACTATTTTTGGCCGAAAACCTTGCGCACTAGTAGACATCACGACCGTCTATAAATAGTAAGTTTACTATTTATAGTAAGTCGCGGATTCTAAGAGTTTGAGTTGTAGTTTGCTTCTAATTTCTTTCCCATTGCTTGGTAGCCCTATTTAAAGGGTTGTGAACTCGTTTTTATGGATCAATTAATCAATTTCAATTTTATTAGAATTTATTTCTATTTTCTGCTTTCTTTCCTCGTGGATTCGAGAAGTCTCTGTGAGGAGTCCAGAGAAGCTCCGTGGATTCGGAGTAGTTATCCTCATCACGTTCATCCCTGCGTCACTCTCACACACACACAAATATATATATATATATATATATATATATATATATATATATATAAAACTCAAATCTAATGTATCATATATGAGATGCCGTGCGGCTGATGGAGAGGTTGCAATTCTAGCAAGTGAATCTAGGTTTTGAGTTGTGATTTCAGCTCATAGATACGCGCTGCACCCAACTTGACTCGGTACCAACTTGACCAGACTTGCTACCTCTAATCAGGTCGGACTCAGTCCAGATTAGTCTAGGCCAGACCCAAACTCTGATCGGGTTAGGCATGCTGGACTCAGTGCTGAGTTGGGTCGAATTTGGGTCAGGCCTATTTCAAAACTAGATCGAGTCGGGTCAGCCCTAACTCGGTCCGACCCAACTCAATGCCCAGCTCTAATCACAGTAAGTGTTTTGGGTGCACGTGAGAACACAAGATGCTTGCACTTGCATCACAAATTCCAAATTTACCACCTAATACCATCAATGTTCAAACACTCTACATGTTACAGATGCATATGTAACCTACCATCTTAAACTCCCCTAATGTGCCACATATGTTACAGTTCAATATCATTGCTCTCTCTTTCAAGGTGTTTGGCAAACGGGGAACAAATAAGCTAATTCAAAGAGAAAATGACCTTGATAGGCTATTTAAGACCTGTCATAACCTAAAAGGAAAGCTTACTTGTTATGGCATTACTGATACTAGATGTTTGGAACACAAAATTGCTTACATCCAACAGTCAATAGATGTTGTTAAATTACTTTTTCTCAGTCTTTTTCAGATTAGCCATTATTCACATTCTTTTTTCCCTTTTTCTTTTGAGTGGAGCAGAAGTTTGATGCAGTTGTGGGAGATACAACCATCACTGCAAACAGATCAAACTACGTAGAGTTTACCCAACCCTATGTTGAGAGTGATATCGCTATGATTGTGCCTGTAAAACATGAAGATGGGACCAATTGCCCTTGGTGGTTCTTGAAGCCTCTAACAAAGGAAATGTGGTTGACTACAATCGGTCTCTTCTTGTTCAAAGGGATTTTGGTTTGGATTTTCGAACATGATAAAAATCCAGATTTTCAAGGATCATTTCCACAACAAGCTGGCAAGATTATCTCCTTCTGTATCTCAACGCTGGTTTTCGCAAACCGTAAGTAGCTAAAAGTCAATTACAAGAATCAAAAAAAAAAAAAAAAAAAAAAAAAAAAACCTGGGAACTTCTTGTACCATTTATAATAAATCAACAAAAAAAAGTATGTCCGGAGAAATGAAGAGGCTTTCCACGTGCAAGGTGTACACACGTGCCGACATGTCAGTCGTGTACACCTATGCATGCAAAAGGTACCCCCACCGTCAAAATCACATGGGGATGGCTTTTGAAGTGTTTGGGCGTCATATTTCGTTGAATACCCCTGATTTCTCATCCCCTCTTCTTTCTTTTTCTTTTTGGGCTGATTTTCCATCGATTCAGATGACCCAAATCTTCATTAAGGTGTCCCACACTACATGCCAGCAATCTACATGTTTTCCATTATCCTAATAAGATTTTCTTTTAATGATGGCAGGAGAGAAGCTACTAAGCAACTACTCTAGAATTGTTGTAAACCTATGGACATTCGTTGTACTTATATTGGTGACTAGTTTCACAGCAAATTTGACGTCTATTTTAACAGTCCAGAAGCTACAACCGTCCATAACAGATATAGAATCCTTGATTAAGAACGGTGAGTGTGTGGGATATCAAAATGGATCTTTTGTTTTAGAGTTCTTAAAAGAACTAGGATTTCAGGACTCAAAGCTCAAGGCATATGCAACCAAAGAGGATTATGCAGACGCTTTGTCCAAAGGAAGTTGCAACGATGGAGTATCCGCTATAGTAGATGAGATTCTTTATTTGAAAGTGGCACTCAAGAACTATTGTGGTAAGTGCACAGTGGTTGGACGGACCTATCCGACAGGTGGCTTCGGTTTCGTGAGTCTCTCTCTCTCTCTCTCTCTCTCTCTCTCTCTCTCTCTCAAAGTGTGTAAGAGTTAGATCCAACCTGACCCAATTTACACCAACCTTTGACCAATGACCCATTGACCCAACCTGACCCACTTAAAATTCATCAAGCCCAAGCCCCACCCAGCCTTACCTTTCTAATTACATAACGTGGCAGGTAGGGTAAAAGATTAAGGGAGAAGATCACTATCTTCTGCCTAAAAACCGTCCTTGAATCCAGAAGGAATAATAAGATCTTTCGAATTTTGAAGAAACTTTAATTCAGCACCGAAACGGTCACTTTAATTGTAAAATGGTCCCTTTTATTACTCTTTAAATTGCGAAATGGTCCCTTTTATTACTTCGAGAATTTCTCAGTGGACTATCCTACATCACTCCCCTCTTCTTAGAAAGAGCTCCTGATGTGGCTCAGGAGATCGGCACCAACAGTCACCTTGGACCCTTTTCCATTTAATGCTCGTCTCTCTTCCACCTACTCCCATTTACTCTCTCAAGTGAAGAAGAATCATTAGTGTATTTTTCTACTTTTTATCAAATCTTTTGATCATCTTTAAGAGTGAGTGAGTTGTCTTGTATTTAGTTGAGTGAATTCCTAACCTTAAAAAATAATAATAATAATAATAAATAAAATAAAATAAAATAAAATAAAACAATCACTGCATTGAAAGGCAAAATATACAATTAGCCTATTCGGGTGGGGAACACAGGCCCTAGCCCGGCCCGCCTATCATATCCTATACAGGGGAAGATCTGGAATGCTCTCTAAAGGAGGCTAAACCTGTTTTATCCATGAGAACACGACCCTTAACAATCCGGGGAAGGGAGGAAATATCTTGGAAGAACCTGTTGGCTTGCGATTTGCTCCCTACTTTATCCAAACCATCAGCCGGGCCGTTGGCTTCTCTCATGACATGGGCAATCCGAAATGTACCCCGAGCGTTGAGCATTTTGATCCTCGTCATCCAGTAGGACCACTTCCAGGAGATAGTAGAATTCTTCTTCTAACAATCCACCACCCAACTGGAATCAGACTCAAGGAGCACTCTCAAAAGACCTTGGGACAAACAAAATTTCATATTGTGGTGAATAGCCCGTAACTCAGCTGCATTATTATCACCATTTTCAATTGCAACGATCTTATTATAGTGAATTCCTAACCTTAGGTGAGTTTATCTCCAAGCCATCTACCATATATTATTATCACCATTTTCAATTGCGACAATCTTTCTTTCTTTCTTTTTTTCTACTTTTTTATAGTGCCCTTTTCACCTTTCTTGTGTATTGGACTCTCATCAACTCGTGCTTGAGTTGACTTCTTGAGAAACTGGCTCCTCAAGTGTATATTACTTATATAAGTAAGTGAAATTGAAGGTTTAACATATCACCATGTCTTCAGGAAGATCAAGTACATCGGTGTTGTCATCAGCCTCCCTAATTTATTGTACGACCCATATTTCTTTTGCTTCAGCTTGTCACGAGAAAGCATTCTTTTCTGTAGTAGACCATCACCATGTTTCCCTCATAGAACGTCTTCAGTCTCATATGCTTGTCGTAGAATGTCTTCAGTCTCCTATGCTTGTCAACATCTGTTTTGTACTTAGCATTCATCTCCTCCAACTATTTCTTCAAATTAGCATGCAATGTGTATGTGAAACCTTTTTATAAAAAAAAAAAAAACACAAAATATGTCTTCAATGATAGAAAATTCTGTAGTTACATAGACTGATTCGGGAGATCATGGGAGAAAAAGAACCTGAGGACTCCTATCATATCAAAACCGACAAAAAGACATGAAAATCATCTACAAAGTCTATCTACAGGCCGCGGCTCTCTCTAACCGCTCCTAGACCCGTCTTGTCAAGGAAAATCATCCCTCGAATCTTAGAGGGAATGTCTGGCAAATGGTCAAAAACCAAGGATGACTGAGAGTCACTCCCCTGCCTGGCCAACGCGTCTGCAGGGGCGTTGCCTTCTCTAAAAATATGCGTAAACTCAACCCTTCCTCTGTTCTTTAACCTGTTTATGCAGTTTATCCAGTAGCTTCATTTTCAAGTTGCTTGAGACATCCCAGTAAGAGTATTCACTACATGAAGTGAGTCAGATTCAATGATGATCTGGTTGAAGCCTTTGTCTAGGCCCAACTTTAGTCCCTCATAAACCACTCGCCATTCAGAGTAAGAATTCGTGCAGCACCAAAACCAAAAGAGAAGGCAAAAAGGAATTGTCCCCTATCTCCTCTACAAATTCCCCCGCCTCCAGCTGCCCCCGAATTATGCCTAGCAAAACCATCCACATTTATCTTTACCCATCTAAAATAAGGTCTGATCCACCTCACTATTTCAACCCTAGAAGGAGGAGAACAGCTGCAAGAGAATAACTGCAACGGCTGAACTGTTGGACGTTGATTGCCTTCCAAGCTGATGAGGGGCAGCAACCTCTGTCATCTGATAGGGGACCGAGCCAGTCTTCTCGGCAATGGATTGGATCCGCCAATGGATGCACAGAAGAATTCAATCGGAGCTGACGTTTTTGCCTTCAAAACGAGCCGCATTTCGCGACTTCCAAGTCTCCCACAGCAGAAATCCCGAGGCAAGGTTGCTTAAGAGATTTGAATTCCGGCTCCCATGCAAAGCACCCCACCATTACATCAGCCTGGCTTCCACCGAGACCACCAAGCAGACCCTGATATTGAATTTCTCTCCTAGGCGGCTCCAAGTCCGGCTGGCCACCTCGCTGTCCAAAAATAGATGCTTGATGTATTCCACAGCAGGGCCAGCTGTCCCATTGTTGCTGCAACAGATACATTTGGACGCAAGCTCATTCTCACGACGTTGGACAACTTTATCAATAGGGAGAGCTCTGTTCAGTAGTTTCCAGAGGAATACAGAAATTCTGGGTGGCATGAGCTTGTGCCACACCCAGCGAACCCATTCTTTATGGGCTTTGATAGGCCTGCTAGCGGCCCACACAGACTGAACGGAGAAGGCACCCGATGCAGATAATAACCAGACCGGCACGTCTGGACCATCAGCTACATAGATTCCATGCTGGAAAACATGATCGATAACCTGTTGTGGCAGAAATTGAAACATAGCTGAGGGGGGAAGAGGCCTAGTTTTATCGAGAAAGTTACGTACTTGCAGCGAGGAAATAGCATCAGGAATTGATGCAGAGATCAAGTTTTTGAAAGTGCCGAGTCCTGTCCAGTTAACATTCCACAAGCTGCAATAACTCTGGCCAAGGATCCACTGAGTATTGGCATCCATAAACGACAGCTTAGAACGAATATTCTTCCAAAATGGGGAAGCAGCGTGCACAGTTCTATGGGTGGGATTCTCCTCCAGATCACCCACATATTTGCCACCATAAACAGGCCCCAAAGGCTAGAACTCCCCCTGAACCGAGCTGTCTAAGCCATCTTGCTGCGGAACGCACTCACTGATTCCGAAAGACTGCAGACGCCCAAGCCTCCCTCTAGCTTGGTTTGAGTCACCACCTTCCAGATTCTCCAATGCAATTTCTTTTTGCCTTCTGACCAGCCCCAGAAGAAGTCCACAAACCTTTTTTCTAGAGAGTGAAGGACCTGCAACGGAATGTGAGATGCAGCAAGAGTATGAATTGGGATGCTCCCCAACACGTGCTTCAACAACACCACTCTTCCAGCTTGAGAAAGGCATTTAGCTTGCCACCCACCGATACGCCCTTCAATTTTGTCGAAGAGATGTTGAAAGGAAGAGGATTTAATTCTACCCACTGTCATTGGAACTCCAAGGTACATTAAGAGGCTTGACGATTTAGAGATTCCTAGCAGCCCTTCAATCATTCTGACTTTGGAAATGGATAGCTTAGAGGAGGCATATAACGAACTTTTGTTGAGATTAATGACCTGGCCCAAGTCCGCTTGGAATCTATCAAGAAACTCCTTCACCCTACCGAGAGAGGCTTTACCTCCATTAAGAAACAGTAATGTATCATCTGCATAAAGGAGGTGAGAAACCTGGGGGCACCCTCTAAGGATCTTGTATGGGTGGCAAAGACCATGATCCACCAGGTTCGAGAGTCCCCTGCTGAGGACCTCAGCTGCAATGATGAAAAAACTAGGAGAAAGAGGGTCACCCTGCCTTATACCCCTAGAAGACTTGAAGAAACTAGCCGTCTCTCTGTTCACAAGCATCGAAAACATGTGTACGTGAAACCTGTTTGCCATGTTCTCAACTGCAAAATTCATGTCTGGAAGTTTGGGAAGGCTCACCAAGTCCAATGTATGCTTCAAGGCTCAACCATTGCAACCTCCAAAGGAGATTTCCTAGGCCTATTCATCTTATTATTAAAGGTGAACTTTTCCTAAGCTAGAAAGAGTTCCACTGCTTAGGCCAATCCCCGACAAGGCAATTTTTATTTTTTTATTTTTTAAAGGAGCACTTGTTTCATTAATCTAAAATGTTACTTTACAGATGACATATAATTTCAGGTTGGACCTCCAATACGAAAGTTTGAGAAGGCAGCCTATCATATCCTAAACTGAATATGAACAGATCCTCATTTCGATTCTCTGACTATACTTAGGCCCGCTCAGTCGAAAAGGAGTTCTCCTTTGGTCATAAGCAGGAGGTCCTCAAGCTGCTCGAAGTCCCTATCCAATTGGCTTTCACTACCCATATGAGCCAGCCCATCAGCCACTTTATTTGCTTCCCTCATGATGTGCTGAATTGAGATGGTGGCCTTCCCATGTATAGTTTCTAACTTCTTCTTCTAGTAGAAGATACTCCATTGGCTAGGACTAGTATTTGAAGAAATGCTCACAGTTGCTTCTGAGTCACTTTCTACTTCAATTAAATTAAGTCCTTTCTCCAAGCAAAGATTCATCCGATCCAACAATGCTTTTACTTAAGCTTGGAAGTTTGTTCTGATGCCATAACCTCTTAAGAAACAAAATATCAAATTATCTTTATCGTTTTGGCACCCTCCCCCAATTGCCTGAGGGGCACAGGTTTCCCCTGGAGGACCCGTCTACATTCAATTTCACCCATCCCACCGCCGGCCTTTTCCATTTGATAATGCAAAGGGGTTTGATTCTACCTTGATTTGATTGGATTCCCAAGTCTTGAAGAGCCCCGATGTTTCTGACACTTTTGCTTGGTGGGAATGAGAACGAGGAGATTATGACAGAGAACCATCTCTGAATTTTGGCTATATATTGGTTTGCATTCAGCTGGTATTCGTCAAACCGCTTCCTGTTTCTAGCATTCCAGATCTCCCAGAAAATTAGCTGAGAAGCTATCCCATGGAGGATACCGAGGCTGGAGTTGCCATTAGCCAAGCTCCACCACTTAGAGGCTCGACCTGCTGCCGATTGGCCTTCAAGGAAGGAAACTGAGAGGACGGTGGAGAATTCTCACCAAATACACATTACGAAAACTCCTTTCACAAATAGGTGATCTAGAGACTCCTCTTAGCGGCTATTTGCACCTTCACAGCATGTACAGCATGAAGTGAGAATTGCTCCCTTTCTTTTTACACCGATGTCTACCAGGACTGCTTCATTTAGAATTTTCGAGACGAAGACGAAGATCTTCGGTGGCAATTTGTTATGTCAAACCCACTTATCCCATTACCTTCTTTCTCCTACCGATTGTACCATCTTCCATACTGATTTAATTGTGAATTTTCTTGATGGTTCCCCTGTCTAGATGACGCAGTCCTCGCCTCCTAATGGTTCCTCGACAAGGCATCTAATCATGTTCCAAGCATTCGGTTTACCACCTCTATTTGGCCAATTTTCTATGGATGGTAGGCACTACTATATCATAGGGACCTGTCAAATCTCCTCCACAATGTTCTCCAGAAATAGCTAAGGAACTTGGTGTCATGATGGGATGTGATAGTCTTTAGTACACGATGCAATCTGACTAAATCCTTGAATATTAAATTATCTATAGTGGTGGCATCCATCATCTTCTTGCAAGGAATGAAAATGAGTCATCTTAGAGAATTAGTCAACCACCACAAACATAGAATCCATGCCTTGTTGAGTCCAAGGAAGATCTAGTGCAAAGTTCATATATAGGTCCTCTTAAGTATCTTCTAGCACAAGCAATGAAGTGTAGAGACCTATATTTTATACCTGACCCTTTCTAACGTGACAGACAAGGCATCTCTACAAAAACTTCCCCACATCTTTCTCCAACTAAAGCTAATAATATTGTCGTGCCCTAAGTGTCCTTTTAAGCAACTTTCATGCAATTTTTTGATGACACGTTCCCTAGGTGAACACCTTGGAATGCACAACCGATTTCCATGAAAGAGAAATTCATTTTGTACATGTAAGACTATTGTTCCGCATCTGGCATTTAACCTGATTTTCCTTGAAATCCTCTTCCTCAACTTCCTTCGGGTAGTCAAAACTCGCAACTTCATTAGTTATTGTGACTGACAAAGAAGCTCTTTTTCTTAACACATATGCTACTTTATTCTGCTAACCCAACTCTTTTTCTTTTCTTTTCTTTTTTTTTTTTTTAATTCCAAAAATCAAGGATTTACAGCAAAAGGACTCCCTGGGACAAAAAATAGCCAGGAGAGCCCGGGAAAACCCTGTACAACTGTGCTGCTAAACCAACTTGTGCTTCACTACAAAAAGTGAAATTCCTATAAACAAAATCCACCTAGTATGCATCCGATTGACATTAATTTGGCTATTAGTGAATTTTAAAGCTTGATAATCTATATAAAAATAAATAAATAAATAATAATAATAATAAAAAGCTTCATCTATATATTAAAAAAAATAAAATAAAATTGCTTCTAGTGTTCCAAGGCCTGAACCACTGCATACAACTCAATCTCATATGTTGACTACTTACAAGTGTTGCTCAATTTCTTATTGTAGAAGCCATTTCTCTCCTACGAGAGTATGGCTTTGATCCTAACATATAAAGCATCTTTCTCCCCCTCAAATAACTTTTTAAAGCTTGGTAAGGCTGAGAAAGGAGCAGTAAATAATTTTTCTTTTATTATAAGCAAAGCTTTTCTCAGCCTCTTGAACTTCTCCTTCTTCAGGCACTCTATAATCAAATGCTACAATGGTGTTGTTCCTGATGAATCTTTAGTAGAAAGTTACCGGTCCATGAAAATTCCTCACTTCACTAGCCATCTTCGTAACAACCATTCCCAAATAGCCCTCATCACCTTCACCTCACCTACTTTAATGCTTAAAGCACTCACAATATAGCTTAGGAACACGAGGCTATCAGGGCATGAAGCAACATTTCTTCAAGTTTAGAAATAATTTGTTCTTTTTTTTTTTTTTTTTCTAAATCAGTAGAGGCATCGTTAAATATTTAGAGAAAGCAACCTATAAGATCTCGTTTTCGGCCTCACGATAGGCTTGGGATAGGCTGTGTGCCTATCCAGCCCGAATGTAAAGCAACTGTACATTCTGATTATTATTTTTTTAATGGTTTTTTTTTTTTTTGGGAAAACTGAGATTCCATTGATATCAACAACAAAGATACAAAGGAACAGGATTCGGGTGCACACGGGCTGACAAAAGGATGCCCGGACCGACTGTACATTCTGATTTTGATCAATGAAATTCCTTTTGTTAAATTTTTTTTAAAAAAAAAAACAAAAAAAACTATAAGATCCTCGAATAAGTATTCAAGTGCAAACAACCCCACCCACAGTTTTTAAACATGTTGTAGAAAACAAGTCTCAACTACACAGATACTAAAAAAAATATTTGCCTTTCTGCCTCCATTGGATGCCATCTACTAAAATCCACTTGCCTACCTCCATCGGATGCTTGACTACCTAGAACTTGTCTTCTCAGCGGTACTTAATGAAGCCAATCTCCTTGGTGTTGCTGCGGAAACACCGCCTACAAAACATAAGCCCATACTTCTTGATCAACCTATGTGGGTTTCCACAAACTCAGCAGGTGCATGATCCAGGGCCTTAGTTCTTCGAATGAGAATTCATGACGTTGGTGTGGCCCATCTTCCTCTCTTCAAAACCCTAATTTGTTCTTTTGCAACATAGTAAGCACCTTTCTTAGATGATGACGCAGGGATGAATGTGAAGAGGTTGATCACCGTCTTCCTTAAGGATAACTACTCCAAATACATGGAGCTTCTTTGGACTCCTCACAAAGACTTCTCAAATCCACGAGGAAAAATCAAGGAAAGTAGAAAATAAATTCTAAAAAATTCATAATTTGATTGATTGATGAATAAACGAGTTTACACCCCTTTAAATAGGGATACTAAGCCATGGAAGAAGTTTCGGAATTAAACTACAATTAAAACTCCTAGAATTCGCAACTTACTATAAATAGTAAACTTACTATTTATAGACGGTCATGATTCCTACCAGTGCGCATGGTTTTTGGCCAAAAATAGTGTTCTATTTGGCCGAGCCATAATGTTCTTTAATTATTCTAAGCACTTTTCATGTTGGGTGCAACTCTTAAAGCCTAGCAGATGAAGAGTTATACTCAAACTAAAAGTTACTATAAATAGTAAAAAATGAAATTAAAACAGGATTTTGACCATCGATCTGATGGTATTTCGCAAATTCAGCGTGGGTGGCTAAAGTAGCTCATCCTACCCCAAAATCATATATTGTATGTCCAATATAGCTCATTCTTATTTGTGTGATATATCCATTTAAAGTCTGACGATCTGGATATCGGGCCTTTTTCCGATCTATCTTGACCATGAAACTGTCCACGACCCGCTCTATATCAAATAACCAACATGGTGTTGGAATATTTGGTTGAATTAAATAGACTATAGAAAATTGAGAACCAAAAAAAGAAAATAAAATTTTGAGAAAGAGGGCTTATTGAATTGAATCAAGGGGTGACTGAGTCATTCGGCTTGAAATCGAATTTGCTCCCCTTGGACAACGTCCCAAGTGCAACAGGTTTCCAGAGCAATTGACCTCCAGGATACAACAACTATGACTCGGTCCCAGCGGTGCACTCACTGTACGCTGGCTCGAACCACAGAGATAATTTTTCGTAAGTTTGAAACTGGAATTGGAAGTCTTTATATAGACTCTAAAGTGGTGCATAAGCACCCTTTACAAAGGGTTAGATCCGTTGGGTTTAAACCCAATAGGTACGACTAACCGGAACGGATACATCTCTTTGGTTTAAAATGAAATAGCGTAAGTGCGAGTACACTCTTGCAAATAAAGTCTCGCGAGTACCCATACATATACACCCACGTGAGTACACTCGCCCCGCACCCGCACCCGTGTGTGGTCAATGGCATAGATTATATATGTATTATATATGTTGATATAAATCCTCCACAGGACCAAATTCACATGCTCCCTAAATGGGGCTCAAGCCCAAGGCAAAAAGCCTATCTTATATACAAGAAGATTTATTTTGTCAAATCCGATATGGGACAAAACCCACAATCCAAAAACATCAAAAATTTTCAAATGTGGAGAGAAATCGAAAATTTGAAAAATCAAATTTTTAATAATTATTTTGAAACAAAATACAACACATGGTCTCCCTCATTACTGTTGTAAAATAGTATACTGTGAAAATAAATACTACAAATTGACTAATTAAAGGTTTAAGTATTTGATTATATCCTTTTGTTAAGCTTTTGTCTATCAATGAAAGCCGTTCATTTGAAAAAAAAAAAAAAGTACCGATTCATCCAACTACATGAAGGTAATTGAGGCATTCATTTTTATTTTTTTACTTGAGGCATTCATTTGTCTGTGGTTGCTCTTCCTTGGTTTCGGAAGGTTATATTTCACTAGTCTCCACTCATGTAACCCTTCGTGCATGTCCAACGTTTCTTCTAACAGTGGAATAGGAAATATATACATCAACGTGTCTTTTTGCACATGCGCCAACTTTTATCCTTCTTTGGTGTCCGTAGGGCCTGCAAAATGGCCCATTCTCTCTCTGATCAAACCATCCAAATCAGCTCCACCACTTCCTTTTTTTTTTAATTTTTTAATTTTTTTACTTTTTACACACGCACACGCACCCCACACACGCACGCCATGGGATTTCACCACTGGTGGGCACTCGAACCCTTGACCCGGTGTTGAAACTCTTAGGAATCTACCACCCGGGTAAGCGTAAGGACCCTCTCCACCACCTTTTTTTTTTCCCACCACCTGACCCTGCAATATCTCTCTATTTGTAAATATTCATTAGTGCATGACCCATGTCCTTCTCTATCTCCCACAGGTGTTTCAAAAAGGTTCTGCCATTGTGACTGATGTCTCTCACGCAGTCTTGAGTTTCACTGAAGGAAACAAGATGGTCGACATCGAGAAAAGATGGTTTGGAGACCAAACAACATGCCCTGACCCACTCCAAACCCCGGCGACGAACACGAATATTCACCTCTTTCCCCTCTACATTGTGGCTGGAGCCACTTCAGCACTAGCTCTCTTTGTGTATATAATTTACCATGTATATAGATGCAGATGCCAACGAGGTGGTGATTCAAAAGAGAGTTCACTGTCCAATGATGTGGGGGCCACCGCGCAAGTTGAAATGGTGCAACAACATGCTAACAATGGCGAAACCGGGCTGGATCCTGGGGAAAGAAGTGAATATTCCAACGCTGAGGGGGTTTCTAACACTGATGGAAAAAGAGAAAACGATCAGTTGGGGCCCAGTAATCATCCGGAAGCTGCGATCACAATAATCAGCGTTTCAGATATCATCTCTGAGGAAGAACATCACAATGTGGGTGGAAAATAGTTGTTGTTGGCTGTTGATAATCTAGAAAGAGATTGGTTTTTCTTTTTTTTCTTCTTCTTCTTCTTTCCCTTCCTTTTATGGTTCGGATCTTCCAATCTTGGGTCGTAAGTGTGCCAGGGCAGGAATAAGATTCATCTGAGCTTGCTTTCTCACCTTCATGGTCAATTTTCAATAACTCCAACTCGTTTGTGAAGGAAGAATGAACAGAATCTAAGCCCATGTTTCATTGATCTAAAGCATTGGTTTGACTTGGCCTATCATGGATAGACATGAATCTCATAGATGGGAGGATTCTAGCTACTAATTTTGAGTCTTTTTTCGTCTGAATGCAGACCATTATTGTATTTCTTGTTTGGTTGTGGGTTTGTGGGCTATAGATTGAAAAGCCAACATTGTCGTATGTAGGAGATTTCTAGGCCAAGTTCTACCGAATTCAGGGCTTACAAACCAATCGCCTCAGTCATTGAACCATGGCCCCACTTGTACAAACCGAAAAGCTCAATGGATTATAGACATAGGGCTTAACCATACAGAGACTGGCTGAAGCCAAACTTTCGTTTAGGTCAGGTTGAGTTGTGCTAATGCTCAAATTCCTCAACCCGTCCAGTCGAGCTTTGGTTTAGGCTATATATATATATATATATATATATATATATATATATATATATATCAAGGCTATTGTGAGGTCGAGTTTTGTCTCCTCTTCAGCGGTCGGATAACATATTTGAAAATATACGGGGAAGATGTCTGTGCTGTAACAGAGGTGCGAAGTGAAAATCTAGGGAAACCGGCGCAATTGAAATTTGTTAATTACCCCCACTCCTATTAAGTGTTACCTTATCATGTGAGGGTTCACTTTAATGAATTTTTTTATATATCCATGCCGATCATCCATTTTTCTAGCTCACTTTAGAAAGTTATACCAAAACTTAAGCACATCCAAATCTCTTATGGACCACCCACAGGAAAAGGTGGTGAACGACCATTAAAATTTTTTTTAAGCCACGAAAGTCTGGGATCAATCTGATGTTTGTATTTTCCATTCATCTAGGTCTGGTTGACCTTATCAATAGGCAAATGGTAAATAAACATTATGGATATGCTTTCTGTGGGTCTTGGTAAGCTTTTAACGGTGGGTGTTCAATCACTACTTTTCCTGTGGTGTATCCCACCTGACATTTGGATCTATTTAAATTTTGGTACAACATTCTAAAGTAGACTGAAAAAAGGGAAGCGGATTGGCTGGTGTACCACACCAGCTATATAGTTGTTGTAGGTACGTGTCGTGCAAAGACAAGCACTGACGCTCCTCGAACTCCGAGTTGTACGAATGGTTCAAAGGAGATCAAAGTTACGTGGGCCACACAGTGATGTATTTATTATATCTACACCTTTCATCTATTTTTAGAGATCATTTTAAGCATTATCCAAAAAATGAATCATATTCAAAGATCATCTGGACCACACCACAAATAACAGCAAAGATGATGATTTTCACTGTTAAACAATTCGTAGGGCCCACCATAATGTTTATTTTCCATCCAATCTGTTCATAAGGTCACAAAGACCTGAATGAAGAGGAAAAACAAATTTCATATTGATCCAAAACTTCTGTGACCCCAAAAAGGGTTTTAATGGTAGACGTTCAATCCCCCACTTCTTTTTGCAGTGTGGTCCACTTGATAGTTAGATTTGTCTTATTTTTTGTATCAAGCCTTAAAATGAGCTCGCCAAATGAATGGACAGTTCGGATATAACACATACTCATGATCAGACCCTCAAAACTTGCTTACGTCAATACAGCAGCTATATAGCTGGTGTGAGGTACACCAGCCAATCTACTTCCGAAAAAAAGATGGACAGTGTGGATATATAACATATAATCAAGGTGAGCCCCATGGTAAGGGTAACATGTGTAATACAGTAACACGTAATATGGTGCCGTATAGCTCCTGTGGATTGCGTGGTGTGCACGAGACCTTAGTGGTGCTTGGATGTTATCAAGTTTTGTGGGCCCTGCTATGATGTATGTGTTATATTCATACCATTCATCCATTTCACGATATCATTTTAGCGCATAAATGAAAAAATTGAGGCACATCGAAATCTAAGTGAACCAACACCAAAGAAAGGGTCGGGTACAATGATGCCCACCTTGAAACTTCAAAGAGACCAGCAAATAATGTTTATTTGCCATGTAACCTGTTCCTAAGGTCACACATACTTAGATTAAGGGACAACAAATATGAACTTGATCTAAAACTTCTGTGGCTCCCAAGAAGTCCTCAATATTAAGCGTTCAATCCCCTGCTTTCTATATTGTGGTTAGCTTGAGCCTGTATCCTCCTCGGTATTGGGCTCATGCCCTAAAATGATCTAGCAATTTGAATGTACGATGCGGATATAACATTTATTATAGTGAGGCTCACGTAACTTACATTAGGCAATTCACTTTTGATGCCGACAGCTTGTCATCTATATTGCCTGTCGGATGAATTTCTAACTACGGTAAGTTAAGTGGGTCCACCGTGATATTTGTGAGAAATCCACTTCATCCAACCTTTTTGTCAGGTCATGTTAAGGCATGGGCCCAAATATAATCCGATCTAAAAATCAAGTGGAATGTGTGACAAGAGAAAGTAGGTAGGGATATGCTTACCGTTGATACTATTCTAGTGTCCACCGTGATGCTTATATGCCATCCATATCATTCACAAGTTCATTCCTAATGGGATGAACTGAAAACACAAAAATATCAACTTCATCCAAAGTTTCTGTAGCCCTGCGAAATGTTGAGCAGTGGAAGTTCAATTATCACTTACTCTGTCATGCGGTCAATTTGATTTCCATTAATGGGACAACTAAGAATGCCGGGTTAGTGTCATTTTTGTATATGATAAATTAAAAATGAGACCCACAATTTGATTGGTCTGGATAAATGTAAATCAGTGTAACACATGCTGAAAGAAAGACTGAACATTGAAAGTCTACACGGTGGGGAGCTAACATTGAAAGTCTAACGAGTTTACAGTACACGTGCGAACGGCAACCTCACTGGAGTTCTTTAAGTGGGACCCACGTATTATTTATGTAAAATCCACCCCAACTATCAGGTGAATCACCTCAACTTAAGCTTGTCGCCTAAAAATCAGCTTCATGTGTGATTCAGATGGACTACGCAGTCGAAAAGTGTATTTCTATGCCCGTAGCCCACCTGAATCACAGATGGACATGAGTTTTGGAACTAGGCATAAGATTTACGTGGAATCTAATGGTTGGAGTAAATTTCATATAATTATTACGGTGGGTCCATAAAAATCAAGGGTGGATGTTTATGCCAACATTTTTCCGTTTGTATGACCCATTTGAATCACAACACATCCTAATCATTTGGCAAAGGGCCTAATGTGGAATTATGCATATAATGGTTAGATTAGATCTCACACACAAAACTTCAAGAAAATATAATAAAAAATTATACATCCGGTAATTTATGTAGCTTCTTCTTGGAAGCCGATTGCATAGTGTGTGAGACACTTCACCGATGTCCGTAGTGTGTTTTGTTACCAAGTTCTGTTAATCCACAATTGTACTATTTACACCGTCCATCCATTTGGAAAGATCATTTTCCAGCATGAGGCCAAAAATTAGACAGATCCAAAACTCAAGTGGACCACACCATGTAGAGCAGTGGGGACAATGACATACACCATTGAAACCTTCCTAAGGCATACCATTCTTTTTGTTTACAATCCAATCCGTTCATAAGGTCACAAAGACGTAGATGATTGGAAACAACAAATATTATCCTGATCCAAAACTTCTATGCCACTAAGAAGTTTTCAATGCTAGGCGATCAATTCCCAACGCTTTCTATGGTTGCGCTTTTGAATCTGCTTTGTTTTTGGGCTCGTAGCATAGGAACTTAAATGCTGGCAAAGGTAGAGCCGATGATAGAGTCGTACAAGACTCTTTTCAATTGGTTACCGCCGATTTTGCCGGTTTAAACAACTTGATTACACAGTGTGGGCATTTACACCGTATATTTTCAAATATGTTATCCAACGGTTGATGAGGATACACGACTCGACCTTACAATAGCCTTGCATACACTCGACCATATAGAACCTTTTCCCTCTCTCTCTCTCTCTCTCTCTCTCTCTCTCTCTCTCTCTCTATATATATATATATATATATATATATATATAGGGAAAAGGTCCTATGCACTCGTGCTCATGGGAACTTCCCATGAGGTCAAGCTATGTGGGCCTCACCGTGATGCTTGTCGACCATCAACACCATGCATTTGATGGGTCCCCTTTAAATTATGGGATATCCCAAAAATCAGCTGTATATGGAACTTAGGTGGGCCATACCATCTAAAAGCATGTGAAGACATGCCTAAAACATATAAAAGCACTTGGTGGGTCCCACCTGAAATTTGGATGCATCTGAAACTTGGTCTTAACCCTCATCCAAGTGGGACACACATAATGGATGGGCTGGATTTGCAAACCACATCTCGGTGGGCCCAACAAATGATTATGAATTTTTTAATGGAGGGTAGCCCCTCTCAACTTCTGTATGTGGTGTGGCCCACACAAGTCACGGATTGACTTAATTTTTGAAACCTAAGCCCACCATGGAATGATGCATCTGATTGATGGAGTAGATGTTCGACAAGCATCACGGTGGGGCCCACACAGCTCGACCTCATGGGAAGTTCCCATGAGCTCGACTGCATAGTACCTTTTCCCATATATATATATATATATATATATATATATATATATATATATATAAGAGAGAGAGAGAGAGAGAGAGTAATGGTCTCCTGCAAACCATACCGCAAGGAATTTATGTGCGAGAAGCGGTTGGGATTCAACTGCATTGAGAGAGGGGGAGTCTTTAAAAAAATAATAAATAAATAAAAATTCTCCTACACTCACGAGAGACTCTTTGAATGACAAGCGGATTTCATACGAAAGCCTTTCGTTGGAAGATCTTGTGCAAGGATTATGTGTGGGGCCCACTATGATGTTTGTGATAAATCCAACCCGTCCATCTGTTTTTCGAAATGATTTTAGGACATGTGACCAAAAATGAGGAGGATCCAAATGTAAAATGGGCCACATGAGAGGAAACAATGGGGATTTAGTGACCACCGTTGAAACATTCATATGGCTATAAAAGTTTTGTATCAGTTTAAGTTCCCGGTGTTTTCATTTTATCTTAATGAAAATGACCTTATAAACAGTTTGGATGGAATAAAAACATCAAGGTGGAGCCTAGGAAGGTTTCAACGGTAAGCATTCCTTTCCCTAATGTTTCATCTCGTATGGCCCACTTTAGTTTTGGATCCTTCTCATTTTTGGTATAATGTCCTAAAATGATTTCTAAAAACGAATGGACTGCTTGGATTTCACACAAACATCAGTGGGCCCCCACAGAATCCTTGCATATGATCTTTTAGGGGTGCACATCGAACCGGTAGAACTGTGGAACTAAACCGGAACCGACCAAACAGTCTGGTTTGGTCTGGTTATAGAGTGCACCAGTTCTGGTTCCGGTTCCAAAAATCAAAGAACCGATTACATCGATTCGGTTCTCGGTTTGGGGGTATGTAGAACCGAACCGAACCGTGAACCAAACCGTGGATCCGATCCTTAGAACTAAACCATGGAACCGAACCTGAAACCGAACTTGGAATCGAACCAGGAACCCTTTGATTGTTTCAATCTTTAACTCATGATTTATGGTTTATAATGCACCATTTGATTGTTTCTATAAATGTATTTTTGCATACCTTATACAATATCTAAACCATTCATTAAATGGATCACAACATGAATAGACATGAGCTATATAATAAAATAAAACATGCAATTGGGTCGAATTATAAAAAGCCCAGAATCGTAGAACCGATCCGGAACCGAACCGATTTTAACGATCCGGTTTCGGTTCGGTTCTAAGGTGCTAACGGTCCGGTTCTGGTTCCAAATATCTTAGAACCGTTAAGAACGATTCGGTTCCGGTTTCACCCCAGAACCGGACCGAACCGAACCGTGTGCACCCCTAAGATCTTTATGGGAAAGGCTTTAGTAGGAAATCCAAGTCCCCTAGAATAGGGAAACGGATGGGCTACTCCCCTGCCGCCGGCCAATGACTAGTGGTTAGTGCTATGTGGGCCCCACCATGATGTATGTGTTTCATCTATGTCGTCCATCTATTTTTCTAGATCATTTTATGGTAAGAGACCAAAAATTGGGTATATCCCAATCTCAAGTGGACCACATTACAGGAAACAATGTTGAATTGATGTCAACCATTAAAAAAATTTTGTTGGCCATAAAAGTTTTGGATCAAGCTGACCTTTGTTTTTTCCCTTCATATGGGTCTGTATGACCTAATCAACAGATTGCATGTCAAATAAACAGTACAGTGGGGCCTAGGATGATTTTAATGGTGGATATCCAATCAGTATTGGTTTCCTGTGGTGTGGTCCATCAGAGATTTATATTCCTCTCGTTTTTTAAATCAAGCCCTAAAATGATCTTTAAAAATGGATGAACAGAATGGATGGAACACATACATCATGATGGGGCCCACGGAGCACCGACTGCCAACCATTGGGCTAATAGCAGGGGAGTAGCCAAATCTGTTTCCCATAATAAGAGTAACACCGGACGCGGATTAGATATTAAGAATGACTGATGTCACTAAGCTCTGTGGGCCCCACCATGATGTATGTGTTGTATCCATACCGTCCCATTTGGAGAGATCATTACATGGCACGAAACAAAGAATGAGGTAGATCTAAAGATCAAGTGGACCCTACCACATAAAACATTGGGGGCAGTGACACTCACCGTTGAAACATTTCTGGTGCCCACCATGATGTATTTTTGAGATCCAAACTGTTTATAAGTTAACATAGAGATAGAGGAAGTGAAAACACAAATATAAGCTTGATCGGAAACTTCTATGGCCCATATAAACGGTTTGGATGGAATATAAACAACAAGATGGAGCCTAGGAAAGTTTCAACGGTAGGCATTCCTTTCCCCACTGTTTCATCTCGTATGGCCCATTTAAGTTTTGAATCCTCCTCATTTTTTGTCGCATGTCTTAAAATGAGCTAGAAAAAAGGATGGACATGTTGGATTTATTACAAACATTATAGTGGGTCCCACCCAAAACCCTTGCATAGGAACTTCCTGCTAAAGGCTTTCACAGGAAATCCGCCTCCAACGGTCATGAGCGTAGAAGAAATCAGATTACCTCTTGAGTTACTCAATAAGCTCTTATCGTACTGAGTAAACTTTGTTGGGCCCACTGTGAATGTATGTAGTTTATCCAAACTATTCATTCGTTTTCCCAGCTCATTTAGGTGGTTGAAACCAAAATTGAAGCTCATACAAAGATCAAGTGTACCATAGCACAGGAAACAATAGGAATAATGATTTCCACCGTTGAAATCTTGCTAGGCCCCACAACAATGTTTATTTATCATCCAACCTGTTCATGAGATTAAAAAAACATGGTTGAATGGAAAAAACAAATATAATCTTAATCCAAAACTTGAGTGGCCCTAAAGAAATTTTCAACGGTAGATGTTCAATCCACACTGTTTTCGTGGTGTGGTCCATTTGATAGTTTAATATGCTTCATTTTTTGTCTTGAGCCATAAAATTATCTGGTAATATGAATGGAAGGAGTGGATAAAATATATAAATCATGGTGGACCCCGCAGAGTTTACTCGGTACGCTTAGCGTACTGAGTTACTCACTACGCAGCCATCTTCCCTTTTCAAATATATAAATCATGGTGGCCCCCACCATGATGTATGCGTTTCATCCATTCCATTCATCCATTTTTAAAGATAATTTTAGGGCTTGATTTAAAAATGAGAGGAATATAAATCTCAGATGGACCACACCACAGGAAACCAATAATGATTGGATATCCTCCATTAAAATCATCCTAAGCCCCATTGTACTGTTTATTTGACATCCAATTTGTTGATTAGGTCTTATAGACCCATATGAAGGGAAAAAACAAAGCTCAGCTTGATCCAAAACTTTTATGGCCCCCAAAAAAATTTTAATGGTCGACGTCCATTCAACACTGTTTCCTGTAATGTGGTCCACTTGAGATTGGGATATACCCCATTTTTTATCTCATACCATAAAATGATCTGGAAAAACAGATGGATGACATAGATGAAACACATACATCATGGTGGGGCCCACATAGTACCCACCACCCGCCCGTTTCCAATTATAGGGGACAAGGATTTCCTGCTAAATCCTTTCCCATGAAGATCCCGCACAAGGATTCTGTGTGGGGCCCACTATGATGTTTGTGTGAAATCCAAGCAGTCCATTCGTTTTTAGAGATATCATTTTAGGACATTATACCAAAAATGAGAAGGATCCAAAACTCAAGTGGGCCATACGAGATGAAACATTGGGGAAAGGAATGTTTACCGTTGAAACCTTCTTAGGCTCCACCTTGATGTTTATATTCCATCCAAACCGTTTATAAAGTCATTTTCACTGAGATGAAATGAAAACACCAGGAACTTAAACTGATACAAAACTTTTGTAGCCATATAAATGTTTCAACGGTGGTCACTAAATCCCCACTGTTTCCTCTCATGTGGCCCATTTAAGTTTTGGATCCTCCTCATTTTTAGTCGCATGTCCTAAAATGATTTCAAAAAACTGATGGATGGGTTGGATTTATCATAAACATCATAGTGGGCCCCACACATAATCCTTGCACAGGATCTTCCAAAGGAAGGCTTTCACGTGAATTCTAATTGCAATTACAAGAGTCTATCCGTGAGTGTAGGAGAGTCTTTTTTTGAAGACTCTCCCTCTCTCAATGCAGCTGAGTCCCAGCTGCTCTCCTCTGACTGGTGGGGAAAAGGGGCGCAAAAGATCTTGTCCGGTATGGTTCGCAGGAGACCATTACTATATATATATATATATATATATATATATATATATATATATATATATATATATATCCGAATGCTCAACTGCACATCAGTTCACACGAAACTCGTGGAAACTTTTTTGAGAACTTATCATATGTGATGTAACTTTAAAATCTGAACAATCCACGTGAAGAAGCACATCATTAAACCCCCCGGGCCTAATTTTTACTTTGATCCAAAACTTTGGTGGGCCATGAAAAATGAAAACAGTTTTCTCTCTTGATTTACATTTCTCTTTGCTATGACCCACCAAAATTTTAGATCATGGGGAAAATTTGTCCCTTGGGGTTTCATGGGATTCCGCATCACATGGACCGTTCGAATTAGACACCCGTGACACATGTGCAAAGGTGTGCACGTGCGTAGGTGTGCAGGTGAGCATGACTATACACACACGCGCACACACACACACATAGATACATACATATATGTGTGTGTGTGTGTGTGTGTGTGTGTGTGTGTGTGTGTGTGATGTGTGGGCCCCATTGTGATGTCGTCGAACATCACCACCAACACCGTGCATTTGATGGGTCCCCTTTAGGTTATGGGATATCCTAAAAAGTAGCTATATACGGAACTCAACTAGGCCATACCAGCTAAAACCATGTGAAGACATGCCTAAAACATATATAAACACTTGGTGGGGCCCACCTAAAATTTGGATGTGGATAAAACTTAGTCCGATCCCTCATCCAAGTGGGACACACACAATGGATGGACTGGATTTGTGAACCACATCTCAGTGGGCATAAAAAATGATTATGAATGTTTTAATGGGAGGGTAACCCTTATCAACTGTTGTATGTGGTGTGGCCCACCCAAGTCATGGATTGACTTGATTTTTAAGACTTTGGTCCACCATGAAATGGTGCATTTTACTGATAGTGTTGATGTTCTACACACATCACGGTGGGGGCCACACAGCTCGACCTCATGAGAGAGAGGAATGCTCACCTTCACACATTCTTAGGTGAGCACCCGTTCACACCTTTGCACACATGTCCTAGTCACAAAATGTAAATGATTAACGTGATGCGACAACCCTTGAAACCTCATATGCCCAACTTTCGGCTTGTTATAAAACTCCGGATTTGCATTTCTCTTTGCTATGGCTCACTAGAGTTTTGTCTCACACACACACACACACACACACACACACACACACATATTTGGCTAACATACATTGTATAAACTATAAACCATATTGTACAAACGTGAAACCAAATCCTACTTAGAAGAAAATAGGGTTTATGATCATTGCAACCTATTTTAAAGGTTGGTTGAGGTGTTGGCCATCTGGAGAGGGCTGGTGGGGACTGTATTGTTTGGTAATGATTTAAACTGTGCTTTGCCCTTTAAAAAATGGTGCTACATGGTATTTCAACTGCATCACTCTAGCAAATAGTGGTTGATTTGTTCTCTTCAAGCTGCTTAGAGGATATTTCCTGCTTCAGTGTTGTGACTATTTTTTTAAAAATATATAAAGGTGGACATATTCCACCAGAATTTCGTTGATTTGACAGGATTTACAGCCATTCGGGCGGGTCCGAACAAAAAGAATTGGACCGCATCTACCGTATACCAAGACAAGGAAAAATTACATAAGGACATTAGCTAGCAAGGAGGGAAATAGGAGCACCCTGCTATTAGACTTGATGCAGCAACTCAGCATGAGAAAGAGGAATTGGACCATCCTGTTGAGAAGCAGGGGATCCACCAGCAGATAAATCAGATGCAAGCTGTCAACCCGATGAGAGGAAGATGAAGGCTAGCTTAACCAAATAGTTGTGGACAAACGAGGCCCAACTTGCTGACCAACCCAGCAGCAGTCAATCCCTCCCCGAGGAGTTGATAGGCGCACCAACAACTGGCTGAAGAGGAGTCGAGGCAGTAGAAACTGACCTTGTTGCCACACCAAGCAAAACATCTCCATTGTAAGACCCGTATTCTAGTTCGTATTGTTCCGTCGACTCCCGCGATTCTTCCCATCGAATTCTGGTAACCTGCGATGTATAATCGACATTTGCTCGTGACCCTAAGTCGTATCTTATAGATTTGAGTCGGCTTAATCCGAGACTTGTACCATTATGATCGCACCGTCGCTGCAGTTCCAACGCCGGGTCTCGCGCACCCATCTGATACCCAGGTCAGAAGATGTGGGCCTGCGTTCAATTCGAAGAAAACGCCGCATTGCGAATTTTGAAGGAATCTCTACAACATGTCCCATTAATCAATCACCTCATGTCAAGTACACACACCCATGCTTTCTTTCTCCACAAGTCAACTCTCTCACCATCTTTCTTACACACCATACATGTCAAGTACATCATCACCTCACCCATCTCTCACATCCATCACTCTCTCTCCTTACAACCTCTCTCTCCCTCTCTTTCTCAACACACAATTTCAATCACTAAAAATGTGGACGTCCATGCATTCCTAAGTGAGAGAAAAGAGTGTGTTAAGAGTGGCCCATTCCCATCACAAGATCCATCATCCCAGCCATTCAAACCTCATCACCCTCCATCAAAGTGAAGCACAAGGAGACTAGTGTTCCAACGGACTGAGAAGATTAAATGGTGGGTGCTTCTATAGGCTAGTTTTCATATTTTTTTATTATGATAGGCCAAGTGAGGCATACTGACCAATGGTAGGGATCTCACTTTGGCCCTAAGGTGTGGCCGATGGCTCACCTTGATCCTCATAATCATTCCATGATGGGACCATTCTCCATGAACCCCATCATGATGCCCCATCATGATATTTATATTCCTTGCATAAATAGGGTCATCTAGACCGTACATTTTTGGTGGAGAAAGGGTCTCCACCGTTGATTTTGATTGGTGGGCCTATATGTATTGGGACCCACCTTGATGTATGTTTTAAATTATGGAAGGGAGGGCCCATAGTGCTGGGGTCCCTCCATCACTCGATCTCTCTCTTTCTCTCTCTCTCTTTTCCCTTATTGTTGGCCCCTTAATGTATGCATTTTATCCAAGACATCCACCTTCGTGGGACCCACTTGATGGATGTGTAGGATCTTCACCATTCAAACCATGTGGGTCCTACCTTAGGGAGATGGGAAAACACAAATATCAGATTTATCTAGTGGGCCATGTCCCTGTGGGACCCACCTTAATTGTATGCAAACTGTCCAGCGTCCAGGGATGCTAGACGTTTGCAAATGAAGTGTGAACAGACAGTGCCGTGTACTCACAGCAACCAGTTTTGGTTTTTTTTTTAAGACTTTTAGGTGGGCTACTCATACAGGCCTCACCTTGATGTATCAATCCAATCCACACCGTTCATTCCATTCCCCATGTCATTTTAGGCATTGAGCAATCCGAGTTTCTGGCGGGCCATAGCATAACAAACAGTGATTTTCACCGTTGAAACTCACCTTAATTTTTTTCACACGTCGAAAGATGCCCAATATTGGACTTGATGGATTTGTTATGGATGGTAGAATTCATTGGCAGACCTGGATTCAGCAGATGTGGGCCTTACCTCTGAAAAACTATAAAAATTCAATTTTTTTTAAAAAAAATAAAATGAATTAGGCAGTAGCACTGCTGCTGCTGCTGACGCCAGGACGCACGGCGTCCTACGTTTGATGTTGGAGGGCAGGGAAATGGGTCTCATACGTGGGCCCCACCGTGATGTGTTTTGCACATCCACACCGTGAATTTGTTGGGTCCCCTGTGGGACAGTGGGCCACCCAAAAATCAGCCCTATACATGACTCAGGTGGCCCACATCATATGAAACAGTGGTGATTGCACGTCTGCCTTTGAAACCCCTTTTGGGTCCCTGGAGTTTTGAAATCATATGAAATTTGTTTTTCCATTCCATCCAGGTCCGTGTGACCTTACCAATAGGTTGGATTGCAAATAAACATTATGGTAGGCCCCACGTGGGACCACACCTTGGTGTTTGTCGTTGGTCTACACCGTCCAGATAGCTGGACGGTGGGTTGCATTATGAAGTATGTGTTTCACCTGCTCCTGCACCCCCCCCCCCCCCCCCCTTGCACGTGCAATGCTTGCCCCACCATTGATGTATTTGTTCTATCACCATCGTCCACACCATTGGATGGTGGGACCCCCCTATGATGTATGTGCTCTCTCCACACCATCCACATCACTGGACGGTGGGACCCACCCCCACGTGTAGGAGGGTGTGTGTGTGTGTGTATATAATAATAGATATAATATTGTATTATATTATATATAATATTGTATATATTATATATATTATATGTAGATTATATATTATGTTATATATAATATATACTTGATGATGGGCCTTCATGTGGACCCCCACCATGATGCATGGGTTGCATCCAAACCATCCACCATTTGGCAAGCTTGTATTACAGGCTTGAGACTAAAAATAAGACAGATCTATAGTTCAAGTGGACCCCACCTTGGTATATGTATGGGGCCCATTTTGATTTATTTATGGCCGTCCATTAAGGCCCACCTTGGTATATGTATGGGGCCCATTTTGATTTATTTATGGCCGTCCATTGAGGCCCACCTTGGTATATGTATGGGGCCCATTTTGATTTATTTATGGCCGTCCATTGAGGCCCACCTTGGTATGTGTATGAGGCCCATCTTGATTTATTTGTGGCCGTCCATTGAGGCCCATATGATATGCATATGACCCATGTGATTAGGCCCATTTTGACGTATTCTAAGGCCCATCTTGATGTAGTTATGGCCCATCCATTGGGGCCCACCTTTGATATGTTTATGGCCCATCTGTGAGGCCCACCTTTGATATGTTTATGGCCCATTGTTGAGGCCCACTTGATGTATATGAGGCCCATATGATGTGGCCCATTTGATGTATTTGGAGCCCATGGGTTGAGGCCCATTGTGATGTATTAGGGCCCGTGGGTTGAGGCCCATTTGATGTATTTGAGGCCCATGGGTTGAGGCCCAATGGGATGTATACAAGGTCTATTGCATTGTGTGATTCCACCATGGGTTATGTAATGACATTTATGGCGGGCCATGCCTTGAGAGCAATGTTGGTTTGACGTCCACATTGTAAGAATAATGTTGGTTAAATGTCCGCATTATAACTCTTCCTAGGGCCCATTGATAGGCCCATACTTGTTGTGTGTAGGCCATCAAGGCCCATCTTTGTTGTGAGGATAGTTCATCACCATATAAAATGCTTAGTATAACTCCATGATTAATGCCCATAAGCATTATATGTATGCCTGATATGAGGAATGTTTGATCATAGCATACGCCATTGGGCAGACTATTTACGGGACTCCTTATGAGACGGAGTGCCCACATTATCGTGCTGTATACGTAGGATTGATGCATGACTGGATAGTGTGACTCATGCATCTCACATATATGTGACTTGATCATTATAGGCCCTAGCGACATCAGGGTTGTGGCCTCCATAGGCACACCGTGGATGGCTAAATGGGATACCGAAAATACTTGGTTCTATCACTGTGGGCACTTAGGATGTCATTGGATAAAAATTTCAGAACCTCCTTGGTACCAGGAGATGCTCCAACGTCTCGACCGAGTGAAATATGAGTACCGATGCCTATACCATGAGGTCGTGTCTCTCACTGTGTCGTGGTCAGTTGGAAGGGGGTGTGGCCTTATTCGCCCGAGTGAGGGGGCTATAAGCTAGGCTGAGTATGACCAGCTCATAAATAGGTCCGCTATCGACGAGTCGGGCCCGATATTGACAGGCGGATAGTGAGGTCTCTTCCACTCCTTGGGTTATGCAGCTAGGGAGGAGGCAGTCGGAGTGGAGTGTAATAAACCCTGGTGATTTTTGAAGAGAGCAACCATACTGATATGTGGACTTATTGAGCAGGAATTGCATATCCATTTATTCATTCATTCACTATTCACTTAAGCTGGTGGTGCGTAATTATTTATTACGTGTACCTTCACATGGCTAGAATTTCGGTTGGGCGCGCGCCTAGCCTGAGATCAGGAGTTTACCATATTGAGTCGGACTATCCAAATTTAGGTATGGGACTGGTTTGGATAGAAGTCCCTTATGATAGACCCCATAGCCTGCGATACTACGTACTATCATCCTGACTTCACATTCTAGCATGGTCATTTCATTCTCTCCGCATATTACATTGCATCCTCAGCATTTGTTATTGTCTTTTTATGTTTCGCATCGCATGGCCTTGGTATGGCCGATAGCATCCATGCTTTGCATCACATAACTTTAGTACAACTGATAACATTCATGGACTTATCGCATATTTCCGCATTACTCTGATGTTGTATGATTCATGAACTTGTCAGTATTTTCGTTTATTTCGATGGTATATGATTTGTGGGCTTTATTATATACTTGGTACTTACCTTACACATACTTTCACCACCCTCTAAGCTTTCTATAAGCTTATGCACGACAGATGCGTGCAGGTGGCGTTAGGTTGCAGCAGTGTTGAGCTTGTAGCGTGCAGTGGTCTTCTGGAGTTTTGATTTTCGACATATGTATTTCCCTTTCAGCATTGTATTCAAATATTTATATTAGTGGATATATGATGATGATGCTGCCTTTGTGATTTGGGTAAACTTGTGGTTATGCTCCATACAAAAAAATCATACTGAAAATCCTCCTTGTAGGATCCCAGGATCGGAATCTGGCGCATGCGCGCTGGGAGCCGAGAATGGGGTACAACGGAGGCTGTCAGCACTTGATTCAGCGATTGAGAATTTTGTGAGCTCGGTTTTCGAGTTTGGGGCGTGACATCCATATAAGCATCACCTACGAGAAGACCAAGCAGGATGGGAGACTGCCAGTAGCAAAACAGGGCTTTGCTCAGCGGGAACTAGCTCAAAAGATTGGTAGCAGGGTCTGAACAGGGATGCTGCACAGGAAAATCCCCTGGCAGACATGGACAACGAGACTATCCCACACCCATTCTCGGTTTCCCTGTCCTCAGTTGCCCCACGTTCGCTTTGTCTAGCAAGAGGGAGCCTCTAACGATGAGAGGCAACGCAGAGCAGGAGCTAAATGTTTTATCCGGAGCTCCACTACTGGCGATCTTTGCTAAACTGTCTGCCATCAAGTTGCCTTCTCGATAGGTGTGAGAGAATCGGACGTTAAGGGACTAAGCGAGCCATAAAATAGTGCCAATACGGTACCATAGGTTCTAGCGGCAAACGAGAGAGGGGGAGAAGACGAGATGAAAAATGATGCGAGAGTCAGTTTCAGCTATAACATTCCTCAGCCCCCAGTCAGCGCAGATGCGTAGCCCATCAATCATCGCCTGCACTTCAGCGATGTTATTCGAGACGGTGCCATACTTATTGTGGAAAGTGAATATCATATTACCAAGGTGGTCTCTGCATACACCTCCTTCACCTCCAACTCCTAGGTTACCCCTGGCCAAGCCGTTAACATTAAGCTTAAACCATTCCCTACATGGCTTTACCCATTTAATCATCTGAGATGAAGTATTAGGAGGGGAAGAACGACTGTTAATGCCCATGGCCTGCAAGATTCGAAGTTCGCTCGAGGAGATATTTGGAGATCCCGGTAGGAGCTTCCCTATCTCGTTTAGCCACTTGGAGATACGGAGGATTGTTTGGGAGGCTGAAAATATGGAGCCATCAAATCTAGCCCCATTTCTTCCTAACCAGATTTCCCATATGATGAAACGAGGAACCATGCCACAGAGAAGCTTCCATCTAAAGGATTTTCTCGCAATCATGGACCATTGATGGATCCGCTGCTCAATAGATTGGTTGCCAAGGAAAGGAACGTGAAGAAGGTTTGCAAAGTAGGACCAAACCTGCGAGGCAACTCTCCCGGTGTAGAAAAGGTGGTCAAGGTCTCAATTCTGTAGGATTGGGGAAGGGATGACTGAAGGGTGGCATTGTGGATTGGGTGGTTAGGGGCAGTGCAGGCGAGATTGGGGGCCTGAGAGGGCTAGTGCAACTGGGAGTTGGAACTGGGAGGGTTGCCTATTAAAGGAGGGTTGACTGAAGAGAGGGTCTGCTGATTTGAAGGGATATATAGGATAAGGGGTGGCTGAGTAGTGGAGGGGGTTGTTTCCGCAACAGACACATATAGAGGCTAAGTTGACCCAAATCTTTGAATAGCTTCATCCACTAGAACTACCCTATGCATAACTTTCCAAAAAAATACCGCTATCTTCGAGGGATCAAACTTGTTCCAAGACCATATCGTCCAGCGCTGGATGGGCCTCCATTTGTGAAGGGAATCCCAAGTGGATTTAAGAGAGAATTTCCCTGACGACGTGCGCTTCAAAATATGGTGATCATCCCTGTTCGATAATGTCACTTCGTTGGCCTTAATCAAATTGATTGTCTCAGCTGGAAGCATACCTTCGATGCGAGAAAGGTCCCATGAGCCCGACTGACTGCAGAAATCATTCACTTTGGCTTCTCTGTCAACGCCAGAGATAGGGTACGTGGCTGCACCAATGAGAAGACCACCTCCTGTCCAGTTCTGCGTCCAGAAATAGATGTCCCCTTTTCCAATCATCCATTTAAAGTTGTGGATAGAGAAGAGGAGTTGCGCTCTAACGTCCTTCCAAATGTTTGATCCCACTATCCTAGTGTTATTATCAGCGTTGTAGAATCTTAGGAGGTATTTAGTTGAAAAGAGAGAGGCCTAAAGCAAGTTGCCTGCTAAGAGCCTCCAAGCCATCTTGCTACGAAGCTAAGCATAACATCCATAATCCGCTTGATGCCGAGACCACCTTCCACTGTGGGGATAGCAAAGCTTGTCCTAGCGAACCTAGTGTCTTCTACTCTCTGTTCCCGAGTTCCCTCAGAAGAAACGGGCCAGTGATTTCTCAATCTGATCGCAGGCCTTCTTGGGAATATTGATAGCTAACAAGAGATGAATAGGGAAGCTAGCAAGAATGTGTCTGATGAGCACCAGCTTAGTTGCCTAGTTGAGGAGGTTCACTTTCCAGCCCGCGACCTTCGACTCAACCTTCTGGATGAGAGGGTGGAGATGCGAGTTCTTGACTCTCCCTTTGCAAAGCGGGGCTTCCAGATATGTGATTGGAAGGGTCGCATGCTGGAATCCTGTAAGGTTGCTGATCTGCATGGTCGTGCCCGCAGGAGCTCATTTAGGCAAAATGAAGAGGCTTTTAGCTTTGTTAACTCTCTAGCCTAATGCTCTCTCATAAGATAGGATGAAGGCAAGAAGGGACCGAACAGACTTGATCCTGCCATTAAGAAAAATTATTGTGTCATCAACAAATAATAAGTGAGAAATAATGGGGCAGCTTCTAGGGAGGCTGTAAGGTTGGCAGGTCCCTGAGAGGAATAGGTGGGACAGGCCTCTACCAAGGACTTCGACAGCAATGGTGAAAATTGCTGGGGAGAGTTGGTCTCCCTGGCGGAGACCTTTGGATGATTGGAAGAAGCCAAATTTTTTGCCATTGATGGACAGAGAACCAGCAATCTTCTCAGCATTGTTGCGCCAAATGGACCCAGCTAGGATTGAACCCGAACTTTAGAAGAACCTTGTTGATGAAGCTCCACTCCAAGCAGTCATATACCTTCTCCATATCTAGCTTGATGATCATGTTGCCCCCATGAGTTTTTTTTATCAATGTCGAAAGCCATCTCAGAAGCTGGGGAGATACTCTTAGCTATTGATCTGCCTTTGACAAACAAGCTTTGTTCATTGGAGATGATAGTGGGAAGGATATTAGACGACCTAGCTGCGATGATCTTGGAAAAAATCTTGTGGATGCAATTACATAAGCTGATAGGCATGTAGTCAGCAAATGACATCGCATTCTTCTTCTTTGGGATTAGAAAAATGGACGTACATTAGAAAACTCTAGGAATGTTACCTCCCTTAAAGAATTTGCGCGCCGCCGCAAGTAAATCATCCTTGATAATGTCCCAGCATGAAATGAAGAAGGCGCCTGAAAATCCATCTGGGCTCGAGGCACTATCTGAAGGGATTGCTAGCACCGCATCCTTGAGCTCGTCCAGAGAAGGAGACAGCGATAGGAAGGAATTCATCTGATCCGAAATGATAGAAGGAATGTAGTTGAGGAGGGCTTCATCAACTGGAGCTTGGTTGGCCTTTGATTCGAATAGCCGCTTGAAGTATGCTACCGCTGCTTCCCCAATATCTTTTACTAAGTTGATTGTGTCACCCGATTGAAGCTTGATTGCTGAAATGGAAGTTCTCCTTCTTCTTTCCATCACGGAGTCATGAAAAATTTTAATGTTGCGGTCTTCTTCCTTAAGCCATGAGATTCTTGATTTTTGCTTCCAAAAGATCTCCTCCTGAATAAGAGCAAGCTTGAGATCAGCTAGCGCCTCATCCAGAATCTTTCTATCTTCCTCTGAACCTAAGTTAGACAGATTGGACTCTGCCTTGTTGATCATGTCCTCTGCATTCTTGATCTTCTGGAATATATTCCCAAAAACTTCAACATTCTAGTGCTTAAGAATCAATTTTACTTTCTTCATCTTCAAAAAAAAATTCACCATGGGGGAAGCATCCACCCGCTGATCCCAAATGTCCTTGACCACATTGCTGAAATTCTCATGATTAGTCCACATGCTTTAGAACTTAAAGGGTCTAGGGTCGTTGAAGGAATCTTCTTCAAAATAAAGTAGCATGGGGGAATGGTCTGAGAAAACGTGAGTAAGATGTTCCACCTTGTATCTAGGGTGACAATCCAGCTAATCTGAGTTGAAGAGCATTCTATTGATTCTCACCCAGCATCAGTTTTGACCTGATCTGTTGTTGCACCAAGTGAATTTAGAGCCTACGAAACTTGCATCAATCAACCCACAGTCGTTAGTTGCATTCTAGAAATCAGCTATACTTCTGCTATTTGAAGCACTGCCTCCAATTCTTTCATCCTGCATCGCTGTGGAATTGAAGTCTCTGCATACTAGCCACAGGCCATTAATGCGTATGGAAATAGCCAATAGGTCTTCCTCGAGCTCGGTTATAATTGCCCTGCTGTAAGAGGCGTATACTGTTGAGATGATGTTGGTCTAATTGTTGTCCTCTAGGGAGACCTTAAGCATGATGCATTATTTCGACGCTGCGACGGTGGACAACTGAAATGGAGGGTTAAAAAGGATCCAAAATTTTCTTTCCACTGAGTCTTCTATAATCGAGTGTTGGAATCCCAGCTTGGTGGCTATCGCAGGTGTTCTTGAGGGCCTAATCATTGCTTCTTAAAGAAGTAAAATGCCTATTTTCTTCGATCTTACCAGTCTCTTCAGGTGTCTGAGGGTTTGAGAGTTGTCTATACCTCGCACGTTCCATGAAAGGATGTTAGTCATCTGATTCCTAGTGGCCAAGTCTGTCCCTGCTAATGATCCTAGCTAGCTTGTAACTCTTCTAAGGGATAACTTCCTCTTCTGTATGACTGGAGCTTTTTTTAACTGAGCTTTGCGGCTGCAGCCAGCTGGAATAGGAAGGGTGGAAGGCAGCTATGGAGCTTAATTCTCTTATCTCCACCCAAAGGTCCAAGTTGTCATGGTTGTGGGTTGGGCTGAAGAGGGTAGGTGCCCTGATGGTTCGAGATTGTCCCTAAATCCCCGTCTTCTGAACCGAAAGAGGAATCAACACTGGCAAGGTCCCAAGACATCAAGTCTCCTGGCCAGCTCCACCTATCTAAGGTGTCCATCCTATTCTCCTTAGTTCTGAAGATCTGAGCAGAGATTTCTTCAGAGCGAATGGGGATGTCCATACCTGCATGGGGAGTGTTGTGCTGAGGCTGAGAGCGGAGAGGAGTTTCATGAACAATGCTAGGGGGTAGAGAGGGCAAAGGGGAGGCATGAGGGTTAGAGGGGTAGGATGGATTGTGGGTAGAGAGCAAGGGCCGCTGATACAGTGGGTTGGAGTGGTGAGAATCGAGTTGTTCTGTCTCTGGCATATGTGAGCTGACAGGAGGGAGTTGGGCAGGGGTGATTGTTGGGGTGATTGCAGTCCTGGTATTGCTGGGTTGGGGTCTCATGGCATTGAATGAGACACTAGTGTTCACTCCCCAAGTATAGGGTTGTGATGTAGTAATAAACTCGGTAAGACCGAGGTCGAATCCATAGGGACTGAAACTTGTACGTTTCCTGAAACTAGATAGAAATAGAACTAGCCTAAGATGCAAACTAAATCAAATAGAATTTCAGAAATAATTATGGAATAATTATCTAAAACTTTAAACAATTCAAGGAAGAAAACTAGAGATTCAGAGGATCCACTTGTAGAGATCAGGGAGATCTTATGCCTGCTTCAGAAATCATGGAAATTAACTAGACTTCCTTTGATATAGTTTTCAATGGGTGAAAGGTATATGAATTAGAATGGATTCCATCACCAAACCATGCCCAGGAGACAAAGTAACCAACAGAATTAAACTAATTACCAACCAACCAATAATGTATGAAGATCAGGAAGGGTACTGTTTTCCTACCATGCCCATGGGACAATGATGAACAACAGGGCTTCCTGACTTCATAAACATAAAAAGGGGAAAGAAATACTCAAAGCCATTGCAAACCCATTGTAATTTCAGTCACAACAGACCATTAAAGACTAAAAAAAATATTCCTTTAATAATCAACTAAATCAAATTCAGTTTATGAATTCTAAATTAAAGGCACAAAGTAGAATCTCCCTTCTCGCTACAGGCTTCACCTCTTAGCCCTAGCTAAGAGGTTTAGCCACACATGAATGGGCTGAACCAAAAAAAATAAAAGAAGAAAAGAAAAAAAAAAGAAAATCAAGCCTGCCAACGTTACTCATGTGCAGCTCTCCATCTGTCAGGCCAAGCCCCAACTCTCCTCCTTCCAATGCCTCTTTCCCTGCTCCACGTCCAGCTCCCAAACCATGCTCACGTCCCTCCTTTCCACGCTGCCTCACTCTCTCTCTCACGTTCCAGTTTTCTCCTGACGTCCAGCCAAAAAAACCTCCACGGCAGCTCTCAATTTTTAATCCTCCCTTTCACGTTTCAGCCACCCCCTCTTCTTTCTTTCTTTCCTTTTCTTATAGGTAAGCAGGCCCTGGAGAGGTGCGTAGGAGCGTGGAGAGGTCCAATCCGAGAAGGAGTAGGCTGCGGAAGACTTGTTTACACCGCAAGGCCGGTGCGTAGGTCTTTTCGCAGCCAAGAAAACGAAAGAAAAAACTTCCACTTTCCTCACGTTCTTTCCAAATAAATAACGTCCCTTGGGAAATATTTGGACGAGATACACGATGGATGGTTTGGATCATACCTCTGATCAAATAGAGTGGGCCAAAACGCACGAAAATCCTAAATTTTCCGGACGCAAAACAGAGTAGCGTCATTGACGCTGTGACGATGGTGGGGCCCACTTCACTGTTGTGTTGGGAAATCCAAGCCGTCCATTGTGTTCAGGACGAAAAACCGTTCGGGAATGGTGAGATTGGATTGATTTCGGTGTGGCCCCACAATATTTTCTACTCCGCCGTTCATCATGCATTTAACGGTTAGGATTCTGCAGAATCTTCCATGATCTCAAGAGGCCACCTAGGTGAGGTAAATACCCCACCTGTGCACACAATGGACGATACCGATCGGTTATTTGGAAGAGGAATGGGCCCCACTAAGAGGAACCGGGGGACGCTGGAGCGTCCGCTGTTAGCTGATTTGCGTTTTGAGAAGATGAGTCGGTCAGCGCACGCTGACCGACTTAAGGTGTACTGGCGTAAGTCCGGTGCACCTTAGTACATGCACACACACTGTACATGTAGGTCCCACGGAGGTGTTTGTGACAAATCTGCTCCATCCATCCTCTTTAGAACCTCATTTACGGGGTTGAGACTAAAATTGAGACATATCCAAAGATCTGGTGGGCCCCAAAACATGATTTTAGTGGCTGATCTGTCCGTTGGGACACTTGCACAGGGATTGAACAGATGAAATTTGACGTGTACGGTTCATTTATGGTCCTCAGGCCACTTATGGAGTTTCGAACTAATCAGATGGTGGGAACCCTATGATTTTACATTCTGGACACTTTTCGGGCCACTTGAGCTCCAATTTCTTGATTTTCTTGAATCCCTGGCATGCACATCCGTCGATCTTGGTCTCCTGGGGTCCGTCGCTTACCTTGGTGATTTCAGGCTGTTAAATCCATGCTTTTAGTACCTTTTCCTAGTCCAGGCTCGTAAACATGCCCTGCAACACAAACATGATTAAATCAGCCATTAAACGGAATTCTGCTTGTAGATCCAAGTAATAACTGGGGTCTAATATACAATATTTGACCCTCAACAACTAGCAGGGGAACCTAAGCAACGAGGATGAGAGGGCGAGTCATTGGGGATATGGCGGCTCTGAGAGGCATTTATTCGAACATCTCGAAGACACGTAGCATCTACCTTAGCTGTAGCCATATGAGTAGCCTCCGTTGGAGACCGGTCGTCGGGAGGGATGTCTGATCTATTAAGGGAAGGCTCTGGATGGTGGGTGTTGGCAAAGGTGCTATCCATCTATTGTCTGGTGCTGACTAGTTAAAGAGGGGACCGGGGGTTGTTGACAAGATTGGAAGAGCTAGATCTGTTAACTTCAGCTGGATCTATTCAACAAGGGTGATAATGGGAAAGGACAGACCCTCAACCTCCAAGTCAATGACTGTGGACAATGTGGCAGCTGGGTGAGGGATTATCTTAGCCCTTGCGAACATGAGGAAAGATGCATCAAGGGTGTTGCGATCAATGTCTACCACTGATCCAAAAAAACTTGCAATCTGCTCGACTGTTTGCTTACACCAAGCATGAAGGGGGATGCCTTAGATACGGATCCAAGTACCTGTGTTAGTGGAAACCAAAGATGGACTCTAGGGCTTAAGAGAATGAAGGTTCATGGATTGGTGGAGAGTGGAGTCTCTTTCGAAAGTGACTGCTTCTTCCCTAGATTGGAAAGAAAGGAGGAAGGCCCGATCTGAAATCCTGGCGATTCCAACTTGTGAAGCACTGAAAGGAGAAGATCTAATAGCATCAATCAGATGGGAGACGGAGCAGGCTTGGGTAAATGATGTGCCAACTAAGGCATTGGAAAGGTCTTTTCTCTTGGCATTCGAAACCCTTCCAGGAACCTGTATAGAGAAAGCATGATGGTCACTGCGCCATCCCCGGTTACTCACTAGATCTGTGGTGTTTCTGTTATCATCATTGAAATATGTTCGATGAAGAGGTGTGCTAACCTCCCTGATCTGGGCCGTGTGGGGTAGAATCTGAGGTCTCCTTACCCCATGGTTCCTGTCTGGGGTATCGTCTGGCTTCCTATTTCGCGCCAGTTGGATCAGCAGCTTCCTTCCCCCAAAGTTTCTACTTTGAAGGTTGGACATAGCAGATTCTGCGTCAAGCTTATTACAGAACCTAACGAAGCAATACCTTTTGTTGCTCCTGCTACCAGGGAGCATTGGGATATAAACATTTGTAATGTGCCCAAACTTCTCAAATCTCGCTGAAATCTCCGCGGTGAAGGAGCTGAATGGGATGTTCGCTATGAAAAGAGAGTGGGTGGCATGGGATTTCTGGCATAGAATCGTAGACCATCCCACTTCCGCTTCCTTCTCCGCTTCGTCCCTTGTTTCCATTCTCTCAGTGTTGTGTGGTACAACAGACAATCCGCTTCCTTGTTCATGCATGGCCACGATTTCGTAGATAAGAATCTGGTTGGCACGTGTTGATCTTGCCTGTACTAAGACAATAAAGATCATCATAAATTTAGGATTTTTATGAAGTCTTCACTTTTACCAAATAATAACGCTTGTGCAGAGGAAAACCCCTGTGAATGATATTGCTCGAGGGGAGAATTACCAAAATGCCTTTTTTTTTTCTTTAAAAAATAATAGATTCCGGAACCCTCCAGCCACATGGTCTATGTATGACATCCAATTCACCTAAAGTATCAACTCCACTATAATTATCAAGGCTGAAGCAGGGCCTACCACAAATGCATTCTTAATAGGTAGAGACCACGAAAGAAGTCTAAACAAAAACAAAAGTAGTCCATCATATATGCGTGCAATCCTACATGGGGTATTATGTAACTAGGCCCTATGTATGTCTAGTCCAAAAAAAATTATTCCAAACAAAGAGAAATTGCCATTAGAAATATGGATCGTAAATTAGTTGTACCTTTTGATCCTGTATTATCCGGAAACGCATGACCAATCGATCTTTACGTAACATTGCATCCAAATTCAACCTACTTGCTATAATGATAGAACTCATCAATTTTTCAAAAAACACTCTCCGGTTTCACAATACTATTTTAGAATATATTTTTTTAATTATTTTTGTTAATTTTTATTTTTTTCATATTTTCTTATTTTTAAAGTTTTAGGATTTTTGTTTTTTCTAGAAATTATTTGTAATAATGTAAGGAATTCTCCAGTAAAGTTCATCTGGACATTTTTTTTCACAAATTAAGCTTTAGAATAGTTTTAATATTTTGGATAATTTTCAAATTAAGGTTAGAATTTTGTTATTTTGGGTAATTTTCTATTAGGGTTTGCCTTTTTCCTTTATAAGTTATGTAAACAAGAAGTCTAAGGATATCTCTTAATGTAATTTTGAATTTTCTTTTTTATCTTATGGATTTAAGGTTTTTCCGACTTGAGGAAGACGATGATCTTCTTCTCATTATTTCATACCCTTTCTTGCGTCAGTTGGTATCAAAGTGAAGCTTTTCTTTGGTTTGATGATATCTAACAATGATTCAACCAACAACCCCCCTGACGGTGCTCCAAGGAACAATCCTATAATAATGGTAGTAATGTTTGAAGCCTTTTAATAGGAGAATTTGCAAGTTATGAAAGTAATACAAATGGCAATTGACCATTTGATGAGAGCTCTAGGACAGACATGTGTTCGTAGTGACATTATGTATGTAGTGCAACATGTGATGAATTGCATGCCACCACTCTGATCATGAGGAAGTTGTTGTACACACCATATGACGAGATATATAGATCTGCAATGGTACAACTTCTTCCAAACTAAGTGCATTGTGAGAAAAAAAAATGTTATATAATCATAAATGGTGGGGGCAATGAGAATATCATTCCGAATAGTATGGTGGAAAAGTTGCAACTAAAGATAGAACGCACCCGTCTCTGTATATGATTGAATTGATAAAAAATTAAATAAATAAATAATAAATAAAAAAAGCGAAAGAAATGTAACAAAACGATGTCATATTCTCTTATTCATTAGTAAATATCATAAAGAGGAAGTAATGTGTGACATGATTGATATGATGGCTTCACATGTTACTTGGTCGACTTCAAAAAAATAAAAAATAATAAAAACTTCATATAGCAAAAAATAAAAATAAAAAAATGCTACTTGATCGACCATGGCAGTACGATGTTGATGTCATACATAAAGGCCAGAATAATATATTTATTTTTATTAACGATAGTAGAAAGATTATTACCACCCCTATGAGAATGGAGAACCAACCTAAGACTTATAAAGTGAAGTGGCGGTCTCTCATAACCATATGAAGTTTCATAAAAAAACATCTAAGGAGGCAAGAGAAATTAATGCATTAGTTCTGAAGGAAAAAGAGGTAGAACGCACCGCGAATATTTAAGAGAAGTTGAAACCAATGTTGTAAAAGGTCAAGGGGATTATGCCTGATGAACTTTCCAACGAGTTGCCCCCAATGCATATTATCCAACACTAAATTGATCTTATCCCAGGGAAAAATCTTCTTAATCACCCACATTATTAGATGAGTCCGAAAAAATGCAAGATCTTGTATAGAAAAGTGAAGGAACCATGAATCTGTGTGTTGTTCTAGCCCTATTGATGCCTAAGAAGTTATAGGAGTCTAATACCAAGTATAAGGAAGTGAATAATAAATATCCGCGCTAGAAAGTGTTTGAAGTAGGTGATAACGTGCTAGCTTACCTGCGCAATGAGAAGTTTTCAACTGGGACTTATAACAAGTTGAGGAATAAGAAGATCATTCTTGTTTTGATCCTTGGGAAAAATAACGATAACTCTTATATTGTTGATCTTCCCGAGTGCGTGGACATCTCATGGTCTTTCAATGTGGTAGACCTGTATGAGTATCATGAGCTAATTTTGTTGAATTATTCGAGTACAAGTTCTTTTCAAGTGGAGAGGACTAACGTAGGATGTGCAACGGATGCATTCTTAATAATTTGAATTAAAAGAAATCCAAATGAAAGCGAAAGTAATTCGTAAAATCCAACCCCAATCATGCATAGAGCATGACATAACTAGGCCACAAGCACATCCTGTTCGAAGAAATTCATTCCGGATAGGGAGAAATTGACGTTCGAAATGTGGACTATAAATCACTTGTAACTTTTGATTGGGGAATCAACATGAAATGCATGACCTATCGATCTTTATATAACGATGCTTCTAGGTTCAAGCGGCTCACAATACCAGCTGAATTAATCTATTTTTTAAAAAATAATGTATCATCTGTTTCAGTATTACGATTTAAGGATAATTTTTCTATTTCAGTAATTTTAAATTTTGTTGTATCTCCTTAGTTTTAGGGTTTTAAGATTTTTAAAAATTTTCCTGTAATAATGTTAGGAATGTTCTAGTAAAGTTTATCTGTACGTTTTTATTTTTGGCAAATTAAGCTTTAAAAGTGTCTTAATATTATGGGTAACTTTCGAATTAGAGTTAGAATTTTATTATTTTTGGTAAATATGTTTCACTTACTGGAGGCCGCCATCTATATAGAATTTGGTTTTGGAATTAAGGTCACTTGTTTTCGGCCGAAGTTGATGCCGAAGAAGATGATTCCAAAGAAGAGGACACCGGAGAAGATGATGCTAGAGAAGGGTGCTGGACAGGGTGGTGGTCAGACCCTGAGGAGAAGTTTCGAAAGGGATTGTAATGCTCAAGGCTGGGATTGAAAATGGGACCCTTCATCAGCTTTGGCCCTATATCATGATATCCGTATATCGTATGTAGGTCCCATCTTCCCCTTTTTAGTCGAATCCACTCCGTCCATTCTCGTCGGAATTATGATGAAGTACACTGATATCTTCCTACTAGGTGAAATAAACAACAACGAAACAATAGGTACTGTTTTGGCCAACGTTGAGAGTTTATTCTTGTTGTAGGCCACGGATAGCTCATAATAGGGTGAAGATGCCTTCTTCCAAAAGAAAGCCGAGGAACATTATCAACGGATTGAGATATACCTTCCGATGAGCCCTATGGTCGTGAAGCATCGTTCGATGCTTCATCATAAAAAAATCAAGAAGAGCTTTGTTCAAACTTCTCCTGCATGTAATTTACCACGTACAAACATGCCATAAACCAAAATCATTCACACTAATATCAGTGTGGTCATCCACGTATGTATGCGCCTGTTCCATACCGTGCATATGTTTTTACAACTTATCTTATTACATGGTCCCAAAATTTTATCATATCCAAAAGGTCCATGGCCCATCAAAAATTTTCAATGATACTATGAGATTTACACTTGTTCCACTTGATCTTTAGATATGCTTTAGTTTGCGAGTCTTGCATTTAAACGACCTGGTAAGATAAATGGACGGTGTGAATGAAACACTTCAATCACAATAGGCCCCACAAATTCATATGGATCCAAAAAACTATTTGTCGATCATTACATCCTGAGTGCTGAGTTCCAAGCAGGGTAAATTTGTCCGATTTTATTTTAAAAAAAGGGGTCAGAGGTCTGTAAAGGCATTTGTTAACCCTAACCTATTTATGGAGCGTTTGGCTGAGCCTATACTTAGGTCAATATCCCAAAAAAATTAAGCAAGGGCCTTACTGAATGGGTAAAAGCAAGGATGATCAGTCAGATAGGATGGTCTAAAGGTATACCTCAGATCAACGGTTCCGATTGGATGAGCTCTTGACCATTGACCATCCATGTTAAGTTGCTGTGCACTGTTTGCCGAAAATGGATTGGCTACTCCCCCTGCCACCAGCCAATGGCTGGTGGTCGGTGCTCTGTCAGCCCAACATGATGTATGTGTTTCATTCATGCCGTCCATTTATTTTTTTGGATCATTTTATAGTCAGATCATTTTATAGTATAAGACCAAAAATGAGGTATATCCAAATCTCAAGTGGACCGTAATACAGGAACAGTGTTGAATGAGCCTCGACCATTAAAAACCTTTTGGGGGCCACAAAAGTTTTGGATTAAGATAGATCTTTGTTTTTTCCCTTCATTTGGGCCTGTATGAACTAATCAACAGATTGGATGTCAAATAAACAGTACAGTGAGCCTTAGGAGAATTTTAATGGTGGATATACAATCATTATTTTTTCCTGTGGTGTGGTCCATCTGATATTAATATCCCTCTCAACTTTGGGATCAAGAACTAAAATAATCTGTAAAAATGGATGAACGGAATGGATGAAACACATACATCATGGTGGGGCCCACAAAGCACCGACCATCAGCCACAGGGGTGGTGGCAGGGGAGTAGCCAATCCGCTTCCCTGTTTGCCATATATATGTGCAGTGAAAGGGGTTCTATCATTGTATTATGTTAAAGATGGCCGGCCCTCGGACGGGAGCGGATTAGATACGGCCCTGGCCTCACCTAAAACAGTGCGGCCCTCACGGTGGAGCCCACTTTGATATATGTATTCTATATCCACGCCGTTCATATGTTCTTTAAAATCATTTGAAGGCATTAGCCCAAAAATGAAAATAATAATAATAATAATTAATAAATAATAAAAATAAATCCAAATCTCAGGTGTACGAAACAGTGGCGATTGAACGTCCTACCATTAAATAATTCCTAGGACCCACATTAATGTTTACGTAATGTTTATTTTCCATCCAATCTGTTAACAAGGTCACATAAAACTGGTTGAAGGGAAAAAAAAAAAAGTGCCAGATTTATCCAAAAGTTACGTGGCACATTAATGGTCAATCACAACCTTTTCCTATGGTATGGGTTTTTGGACTCATGCCTTAAAATGATCTGAAAAAACGATGAACGGTGGGGATATATAATAAATCATCAAGGTGGGTCCCAACGTAATGGCCACACCGTCTTGGGTGAGGCCGGGGCTGCACCTAATCGTCTCCCATTGGACGGCCAGCCTTATCATTCCCAACGACCTTTGACGTGTGAGTTTGATACTGTTTAGTGAAGAGAAATGATCTAGTACTGCCCCGGTGACATAAAATTACTGTACTGAACAATCTTTTCCCAGCCAATGCATCCATGTCTAGTGAATCCGAACCGTGGAAAGCGTTAGCCACATCATGAGTATCACCTGTAAGAAAACTCAGTCCCATCCAAGTATCATATTGGCCATACCGTTAAAAAAATGAATGGGATTAAACTTCCTTTGGGCTATTCTACTGGACATTGGTAAATACGTCGATCAATCTGGACCGAGCAACTGATGGGCCAAACAACTGTTTAGGAAATAGTTATCCCATCCATTTGCAATCTCTAATTTAACCACCTAGGATCGTATTAAAATAATAATAATAATAATAATAATAAATTTTTTTAAAAAATCAGCTTGCTGGACTTTTGTGATCTCGTTCAACCGAGAGATGGTCCACTAACAGAAAAGTTCGGTTTCATGGCCAAAGTCCACAACCCATAAAATGGGTTGTGACCATTTCCCTCGGAGTAATCACTTGATCCTCGACCGGTAGTTTTGAACAAGTTGGGTCCACCGTAACCTTAGATGGGCAATGCCCTAAAAGATTCCCCCATTAAACAGACCCGTTCTTCTAAATTCTTCACCATACCGTTAACCAGACAAAAAATGCCAGCCGTCCAAATTCGTGAAAAAAAAAAAAAATGCTGCCAATGTCAGGATTGTCCAATCACTGTTATTTTGGATCGTGCCCCATCTACCGTGTTCGAAACAATCTGTACGGTTCTGATTTTCTGTCCATCACTTATAGCATCGTTGTATGCAATATGCATCAGTATGCATGGTTATATGTACTCGGCCAGAATATTAATTAATTTAATAAAATGATTCCGCGTAGGGGTGTCAATGGGCCAGGCTCGGGCCTGAAGAATCAGAATTTTGAATATAATCGGCCCGAAGGCCCGGACTGAAACAGTTCATAATCCGGGCCGAAAACTACATCAGGCCCGGCCCTGTTGACAGCCCTAGATCATCGCAGACCGGACGCTGAAGTAAACCTTTCTTAATTCGCTTACGCAGACAAACACGGCATGAAATCAAACGGAAGGATCCGAGGACTTGACTTTGACCCATTCGTCATACAAGGCTACTGTGTGAGTTAACCACCATTTTATATAACTTGTAGACTGTGGTGTCTCCCAAACCGTACACGTGACATACAATCATGTAAATCCATACGGTTCAAATGCTTCTGATGAAAGATAACTCAAAAGATGACTCTGATCTAACTCTTCCACCGATCTAATTCACAGCTATTGAATGAGTAGTTGAAGCTAAATTGGTCAGTGGTCCAAATCTAACTAGTGAAATCGGTTAAGATCGTTTGTATGGTGTGAACTTCTTGTTATGCTTCATCTAAAATGGAGGCCAACAAAACCCCACAACTCATAAAATAGTGGTGAACTATCACCATAGTCCAACTCTCCCATTTATTATTTTATTATTTTGTGTTGCTTTCTGTTTTGTTGGTGACCTGACTGTATATATACTGTTTACAATGAAAGAAGAAGTGAAAGAAACAAACCCATAGCAAAGCAAGAGATATACATCATGGACATCCATTTCTTTCTATTGCCGCTTCTTTTTCTTGGGCCGTCAATTGCTGCCGGGCCAACTTCTAATCCATTGGTGACCGCTGATTCCATTGGAGCCAATAACAGTACATGTGTGTCTGTGGTACTCCATGACTTCTACTCAACTCCGCCCTACCAATCGCAAACGTCAATCAGCCCATGCATGCAATTTGAAGAACAAATCCGCAGGTACGATCTATTCTTCCCACTAACCAAATTGAGTTTCACAGTAGAAAATATGAATTTAGTTATTGGTTTTTATATATTTGTAAATTTTACATGAAACCAATGTTCGATTTTTCAAATTGTACATCGATGTATGCTCAATTCTGTTGTAATTATGTCGGATTTTAATAGCATAGACAATGGGATATTTTAGTTTTTTTTTTTTTAATTTTTAATTTTTTTTTTTAAAGATACTAGGCTTTGGGGAGTAATTTCCAGGAAAAGAAACAAAAATGTATAAGTCTACCCCATGAGTTAAGCATACCCCATAACAGAACCCAGCCCCGGCAGCAATGGGCCCAAGTGGGCTGAGGCAAAAGCTGCCTCAGCAATCAACTTGAGCCGATCGTACGTGTTTCAACTCTAATCTTAAGATCAAAATATTTTAGGCATGTCATTGATAAAGTTGTTGGATTAAAAAGGTTTTTTAAATTAGATTTGAAAAATCTTTTTTTAAAAAAATCAAATCAAATTTTTGCCTTTGTTAATCAACTTGCTTTAATTGTGTTTAGTTTCATCTCATATTGAAATATTGTTAGAAAAACTAAGCATTTATATTAAAACTCTCTACTTATCATTTGTATTGAAAAATAAAGATATGTTATGGGAGGATGTGCATGCGCGGTTGTGGATGCGTTGTAGCACGATGCAATGTGTCTTTGATTAGACATTTTTCATTTTCTCGACATATGCTTTGTACTCATGCACACGGTTGCAAACCTACCCAATAATTAATGAGCTAGCATGTACCGACGTGCATTTATTATACCACTTGCATGTGTCTTGAGCTCTAATGGCTACCTGTTTTTCTTTATAAAGTCATGTCTCCTCCTTTGCAAAATCATCCGAAAAATTTATCTTCTCTTTGGTGTTTTTTTTTGGTCTTTGGGTAAATCAGTTCGAGCTTTCTTGAGTTCGTGTAGCTGAGATCATTAGTGCAACTTATCTAAGCTGCTCATCTTAGAGGAGAGTTGTTATATCCCAGGGGCAAACTTGCTGAGACCTAGTGCTTGGATCATCTTTTTTTGGGGACAAATTTATCTTTAAGACAACGACAGCAACATGCCTCAACTATCTAGATCTTTCTATTATTATTTATGGTTTATTGTTTTTAGATTTTCTGTTATATCTACATATTAGAACCAACAATTTAAAGATAAATTTCTCTCTTAAAAATCTCAACATTATGACTACTGTATCTGAGACTCCTAGAATCAAGATTTTGTATGGGAAAAACTTTAAGAGATTGCAGCAGAAAATGAAGTTCTATCTAACTACCCTCAAGCTGATTTATATTATTAAATATTCTACCCCCATCACTTAAGCTAATGAACCAATGATATCTTTTAAACTATTGAAATAGAAGAATGATGACTATCTATGCCGAAACCATATTCTTAATGCAATGACCAACGAGAACCAAATGATATCTACTATCATCTCTTCATTGCCAAAGAACCGTGGAATTATCTTGAGAAAAAAAAAATCAAAATGAACGATGCTGGAACAAATAAGTATGTAGTTAGTTTTTATATTGATTTTAAAATGGCTGATGATAAATCTATAATAAATAAGGTGCATGATTTATAGAAGGTAACTCATGAAATCTTGTTTGAGGGTATGGTGATTAATGAGGTTTTTCAAGTTGCTATAATAATCGAGAAACTTTATTCACTTGGAAGGAATATAAAAAAAAAAATTAAAAATTTAAGAATAAGAGAAAGGACATGAGTTTCAATAACCTCATCCTTCACATACTTATAAAAGAGGAAATTAGAAATCGTGATAAAAACATTTCTAGATCTAGAGTTTATAATTAAGGTCCACCTTGTTGAGAATAACCAGAAGGGTTAAGAAAATCAAAGTTTTGGATCACAAAAGAAAAAGCATCCACATAACCAAATAAATAATTTTTTTTTAAAAAAGACAAAAATAATGTTGCTATGTGTGAAAAAAAATAGATTTCTAAGCCCGAGATTTCCTCTCTAGCCTCAGATCTTACTCTCCAGGCTCTTGGGATTGAGGCTCTTCCTCCTAAGATGGCAGCAACTATAATCAAGTAGCTTCTTCCAACTTTTGGCTGCTGCAAGCTGAATGTATATGGTTCGTCCGAAGGTAATCTGGGGCTGGCAGGGGGTGGAAGCATTTGTAGAGGTGAGAAGGGCCTTTTCTTGTTTGCTGTTGCTAGGGGATATGGGATGGGCTCCAACAATATTGTTGAGCTTAGGGCGATCTGGGATGGATTAGTCTTATGCTTGGAAAATGGGCTGAACAAAGTTATAGTTGAATTTGACTCTAAGATGGTTGTGGACCTAATCAATGGGGTTAATCAAAGGGATTTCCGTTGGGGATACTGGTTATCCCGGATCTATAAGCTTAACAGCAGTAGAAATTTTTGCTTCCGTCATATCCCCAAGGAAGGCAATGCCCCTGCGGACGGTCTGGCGAAGATTGGGAGTAACCGTCAATTGTTTACTACGTTTGTTCATGTAGCAGATCTTCCCCCTCAGATTAGGGGCTTAGCCCTTCTAGACAGAGTGGGGCTGGGATCTATTAGAGAGTTCCAGGTGAGCTAGTAGGGGCCGCTTGGTTGTAGTGATATCGGCTTAGAGTCCAGGGTCCAATGATATGCCTGTCCATCTGCTCTCAGCAATTGACATCCCTAAGTCAACGATCATATCCCTCAACCGAGCGTTTGCCATTTTTTTTTTGGGGAAGTACAGAAGAGGGGCACAAAAAGCATTGGATTAAATGGTCTAATCTCTGCACTCCTATTCAAGAAGGAGGCCTGGGCATCAGGAAAATTAAAGAAGTCATGTTTGCGGCCAGAATTAAAATGTGCTGGAACCTTCTTGAAAGCAAATCTCTATGGGCCTCCTTTTTTACAGCTAAATACTACTGGAGATTACTTTTTAATGGAGGAATTGTTCGGTCGGTCCCCTCTCCTGCCTGGAACAAAATGCTCAAAGCCCTTCCCTTTGCTCTGCGTCACTCCAGATGGCTTCTTGGAGAGGGTAAGATAAGTGTTTGGACTCACAACTAGTCGGGGTGTGGTCTCCTAGCAGTAGCCATTGTGAGAGCGGTTCCTCCCTCTCTTCTCTCAGCTTCAATCAGCGACTTCCACGTCAGTAACAACCGATGCAACTTTGCCAACATTCAAAACTTCATTGCCCCTTCTGCTATGTAATCCATTACTGATTCTCAGGTTTTCCTATCGAGGCGCCCCGACCGGCTCATCTGGGACTTAACCACCTCAGGTAAATTCTCTCTAAAATCAGCTTGGAATACCTCCAGATCCCAACGCCCGGCAGCTCCCTGGTCCTTTTGGTTATGGCATAGGCTCCTCCCTTCAAAAATATCAATTTTTGCTTGGAAAACCATCTTCAAAGCGGTTCCAGTAGACCAGGCAATTAAGAGGTTTAATTTGGTGTCAACCTCGCTTCTCAGTGCGATTGTTGCAGATCTCCTTCCCCTGACTCCTCATCTTCGTCGGTTGCACCCACTAGGGGTGCAGAGGAAACTTTAAATCACCTATTCTGCCAAGACTCCACGGCATCGCAAGTGTGGGCCTATTACCACAATCTATTTCACATCCCGTTCCTCCCCACCTCTCCTCTTTCTTCTCATCCAGCAATGGTTCTCTGCTGCCGGCAACCATTATTGCATCCCCACGCTGATTGGTCTCCTCCTAACCTTGATTATTTGGGAGATTTGGAAAAACAGAAACTTAGCTCGGTTTGAGGGGATTAACATGTTAGTGAAATCAATCATTTTCAGGGTGTCTCACTGGCTGACAGAACTTAGTTCGACCATTCCTGCAGAGCCAAGGATCCACTCTGCTGATAACATCATCTTTCAAGTCCTAAAGATTGGGAGCCCCCCCACCCCCCTCTGCTAGCTATGCCACCTCACATAGTTAGGTGGACCAAGCCTCCCCCAGGCTGGATGAAACTCAATACTGACGGATCTTCATGAAACAACCCTAGTGCCAGTGGCGGTGGCAGTAGTTGCAGGGACCAAGTAGGGAAAATGATCTTCGCCTATTCCAGACAATATGGGAATGTGTCTAACACTGTGGCTGAAGCTCAGGCCATGCTGGATGGCATTTCCTTATGTTCCAACCTGGGCCTTTCTAATGTCATTGTAGAATCTGATTCTTCTACCTCAGTCATCGCAACAAAGGACTCGGTAGCCGCCTGTCCTTGGAGCACATGGTACATTATGGGTAACATTCATTCCAAGCAGAATAATCTGACCCTCCTTTTTGAATACATATTCTGCGAATGCAATGAGGTGGCTGATGTGTTGGCCAGGATGGCGAGTAATGGATGCCCTTACAGAATTTATTGGCACAGCTCCGATCTCCCAATGTCTATTAGAGGATCGCTTGTTCTCGATAGCACAGGGCTTGGATCCATGAGACTGTTGAGCAGCATGCCAACAACACAATGAGCTTAGATCCAATCTCAGGCCTCACCCACAAACGATAAACAAGAAGAAATATAAACTAGAAATAAATCAAAGCATTCAAAACAAACCACAAGACAAGATATACATGGAAAAATCCCAAACTAAGGTAAAAAACCACAGATGCAAACTTCCACTATGAAGAACGAAGATTACAAAGCAATATACTAACCTCTCCCTTGGAAGCACATAGAAAACCCTTTGCCCACACCTTAGAATAATTTTTCCTTGCTTTTTTTTCTCTCTATGAAAAACCCTAGGAACCCCTGTTTATAGTTTAGGAAACTCCATTTTTTCGTATCCCAGTTGTGAAAGGACTTGCGACACGAAATTCGCGTAAAATCGCGGAACGAGTCTGTGTAACCTCGACTGGTCGTGCAGCCTACACGACCAGTCGAGAGGACCCCACGACTGGTCGTGAATGGGCCACGACCAGTCGAACACCTCGGGATCAAAAAACAGTTCTCGCTGGACTTTGAGTGGAGCCGGTCCACGACTGATCGAGCTGGACCCTACGACCGGTCGAGCATGGCTCACGACCGGTCGAGGACGGTCCCAGATGTGGCTCCACATCTTAAGAGTCTCTCACTTGGAGATACAACGCTTTAAACCTTCGTCTTTTTCATCCGGAGTGCATCACCTCCCTGTTTTCAAGCCTGAAGACCAATCAAAGCTGAACAGAGCTTCAGCTTCTCCCGTGTGACCGCCTTGGTCAGCATATCCGCAGGATTCTCACTTGTATGAATCTTCTCTAGAGCAATCGATCCATCTTCCAGTAATAAACGAATGAAGTGATATCTGTTGGCAATATGCTTGGTCCTTGAATGAAAGGCTGAATTCTTAGCCAAGTGTATTGCACTCTGATTGTCACTGTACATCTTGCAATCTGCTTGCTTCTTACCCAACTCTTCCATGAAACCTTGCATCCACACCATCTTCTTACATGCTTCTTTAGCCACAGCATATTCTGCTTCTGTCATACTAATAGATATTATCTTCTGTAACTGAGAGACCCAACTAACTGCATCACTACTTAGAGTAAAGACATAACCTGTAGTGCTTCTTCTGCTGTCGATGTCTCTTGCCAAATCTGAATCCACATAACCCTGTAGCTTGATTTTTGATCCACCATAGCAAAGCCCTACATCCTTAGTACCTACCAGGTATCTAAGAATTCACTTCATGCTTCCCAATGTTCCTTCCCGGGGTTGTTCATGAACCTGCTAACAACTCCCACTGCTTAAGCAATGTCTGGCCTCGTGCTCACCATAGCATACATGAGACTCTCAATAGCTGACGCGTATGGGACTTTAGCCATGTAGTCTTGTTCCTCCTACGTCTTTGCACCTTGTTCCTTAGATAATTTGAAGTGGTTGGCTAATGGAGTGCTAAGCGACTTAGCACCTCCTACATTGAATCGATTAAGTACCTTTGCTATGTACTCTGCCTGTGACAAAACCAGTTTCTTGTTTTCCCTGTCACGCTTTATCCTCATGCCTAGGATTTTTTTTGCAGCTCCTAAATCCTTCATGGCAAATTCTCTAGACAGTTGTCTTTTAAGATCTAAGATGTCCTTTATGCTTGAACCGGCCACAGGCATATCATCAACGTACAGAAAAAGGATGATGTATGACATATTAAACTTCTTCAAATAGCAACAATAGTCTGCATGACATCTCCTATAACCGTTTCCCGACATGAAACTGTCGAATTTCTTGTACCACTGCCTCGGGGCCTGCTTCAGGCCATATAGACTCTTTTTCAGTCTACACACTTTATTCTCCTTTCCTGATGCCACGTATCCTGTCGGCTGATGCATATATATCTCTTATTCAAGGTTCCCATGAAGAATGGCTGTCTTAATATCTATCTGCTCTATATGTAAGTTCTCTATAACCACTATACTTAAGATCATACGAATCGTAGACATTTTCACCACAGGTGAAAATATTTCAGTGAAATCGATACCTGCCTTTTGTTGAAACCCTTTCACAACCAGTCTAGCCTTGTACCGTTTCGAACCATCGTGCTCCTCCTTCAATCTGTAAACCCACTTGTTATGAAGAGCTTTCTTACTCATAGGTAGGGTGACTAGCTCCCATGTACGATTGGACTCAAGGGAGTCCATCTCCTCATCCATGGCCTGCTCCCACTTAACCCGTGTATCTGTCTTTAATGCCTCTTCAAAACATTCTGGTTCATCATTATCTGTCAGCAGTAGATAATGTAAGGAGGGTGAGTATCAGACCGTGGGTCTCTTCTCCCGAGTAGACCTCCTCACAACCGATGTATGCAGCTCTGCCTCATAATGCTCCTGTGCATGATCATCCTGTGGCGTTGTAACACTCGTGTCTTATAACTCTTCCATATCTACAAATTCTTTCTCTTCAACCTTATTTTCCTGCACACTGTCCTTATGCATCACTTTTTCATTGAAGACTACGTCCTTGCTTTTGATAGTTTTCTTGTCTTCTGCATCCCAAAACCTGTAGCCAAAATCATGCTGCCCGTAGCCTATAAACATGCACCTCCTGGACTTCGCATCCAGCTTGTTTTTGTGTTCTGCATCAATGTGAACATATGAAGTGCAACCGAACACTTTGAGATGTGCAAGGTTCACTTCTTTCCCAGTTCACATTTCTTCTGTTAGCCCACCATCCAATGGTGCTGAGGGACTTCTATTGATGAGATATGCGGTTATATTCACAGCATCTGCCCAAAAGGTCTTGGGCAACCCTGCATGTAGCCTCATGCTCCTGGCGCGCTTAAGGATGGTCCTGTTAATGCGCTCAGCCACACCATTCTGTTGTGGTGTCCCTGGAATCATTTTTTGATGTTTAATTTCATTTGCTGCACAATACTCCTCAAATCTCTTATCACAGTACTCTCCCCTATTATAAGATTTGAGACATTTTACTGTTCTACCTGTCTCGTCTTTTACCATAACTTTCCACTTCTTAAATACATCAAATACATCAGATTTGTGTTTTAAGAAATAGACCCATAGTTTTCTACTAACATCATCAATAAAGGAAATAAAATAATGTGAGCCACCAAGAGATGATACCTGTGCCGGTCCCCACACATCAGTGTGTACAAGCTCCAACAGATGCGTCTTTGGAGTGCGTCCTGTCTTCTTAAAACTTACCCTATTCTTCTTACCATATATGCAGTCCTCGCAGAATTCCAAGTCAATAGACTTCAGCCCTGGTAGCTTCTCTTTTGACAATAGTACTTTCATCCCTTTCTCACTCATATGTCCCAACCTCTGATGCCATAACTGCCCATTCACTCCAGTTGATGCGACTGAGAGTGAACAGTACGATCCTGAAGTCACGTATAAAGTATCTTCCTTTTTCCCTCGAGATATCACCAAGGTACCTTTTGTGATCTTTCAAGAATCACTAGTGAATGTCGTCACATAACCGGTATCGGCCAATTGCCCCACTGAGATTAAGCCACGTTTCAAACTCGGTGTATGTCTGACATCCTTCAATTTCAAAACTGTTTTATCTTTCTAATTGACGTGAACGTCTCCCTTTTCAACAATACTGCACGATTCATCATCACCCAGGTAGACTCTCCCAAAGTCACCTGACACATAATCACGCAGAACTTCCTTACATGAAGTGACATGAAACGAAGCACCCAAGTCTATAACTCAAGACTCATTCCTCACATCAAGAGACAAGATTAAGGCCTCTGTGTCACTCTCCTCAGATAGATTTACTGAATCCTTCCCGCCTTAAGAGTTTCCTTCTTATTTCTTGAGCGTCCTGCAATCATGTTTCATGTGCCCCTTCTTGCCGCAATGCCAATACCTGTCTTTGTTTTTCGATCCCTTCGACTTCTTCCTCGACTTAGAACGTCCATGTTTATTGCCTCATTTGTTTAGCGATCTTCCTCTTCCTTCAACATTTAGAGCATTCCCTTAATCCCCTGAAACTCCTGATGCCTTTCTTCTAGATTCTTCGCTGAGAATTAGACTGGCCACATCATCAAATTTTAACTTTGTCGGCCCTGAAGAATTGCTCACAGCAATCACCAAACCATCCCATATGTCTGGTAAACTGGATAAGATCAATAATGCCCTTACCTCATCCTAAAAAACAATGTCAACGGATTCCAACTGGCTCGTACTGTATTGAACTCGTTTAGATGTTCAGCTACGTTCCCACCATCTAACATCTTCATGTTGAATAACTGTTTCATAGGATGAACCTTGTTGGATGTTGAGGGTTTTTCATACACGGTGGCTAGGGCTTTCATTAATTCTTTTGTCGTTTTTACCTTGGATATATTGAAGGTAACGCTCTTAGATAAAGAGAGTCGAATCGTTCTTAAAGCCTTCCTATCCAGTAAAAACCATTCATCATCTGTCATATTTTCTAGTTTCTTCTCTTTTCCTCCTAGAGGAATATAGATGTCTTTCTGATACAGATAATCTTCCATCTGCATCTTCCAAAAGGCAAAGTTTGAACCATTAAACTTCTCAATTCTAGTTTTCCCTTCTTCCGTCATCGCTCCCAATAGAACTAAACCAATAGATCCGATACCAGTTGTTGAGCAGCACGCCAATAACGCAGTGAGCCTATATCTAATCTCAGACCTCACCCACAAACGATAAACAAGAAGAAATATAAACGAAAAATAGATCAAAGCATTCAAAACAAACCACAAGATAAGAAATACGTGGAAAAACCCCAAACTAGGGTAAAAAACCACGGATGCAAACTTCCACTATGAAGAACGAAGATTACAAAGCAATATACTAACCTCTCCCTTGGAAGCACATAGAAAACCCTTTACCCACACCTTAGAATAATTTTTCCTTGCTTTTTTGTTCTCTCTATGAAAAACCCTAGGAACCCCTGTTTATAGTTTAGGAAACTCCCCTTTCCACATCCCAGTTGTGAAAGGACTTGCGACACGAAATCCGCGCAAAATCGCGGAACAAGTCTGCGTAACCTCGACTGCACAACCGGTCGAGAGGACCCCACGACCGGTCAAACACCTCGGGATTAAAAAACAGTGCTCGCTGGACTTTGAGTCAAGCCGGTCCACGACCGGTCGAGGACGGTCCCAGATGTGGCTTCACATCTTAACAGAGACGACCTTAACTGTTCTCTTCTCCCCTGTTCTTGTCTCGCTGTTCATATTTGCTTCTCACGATAGGAGTGGCCCGAGTCTTTTTGTCCTGGCCCTCCCGAAATATTGTACATCTTTTGGATCAATGAAATTCATGGCAATGCCATTTTCTTTTTAATTTTAATTTTAATTTTAATTTTTTTTATAAAAAGGGTCCTGTTGTGTTTATTTTAGTGTTTTTCCTTTGTCTTTCTTACGATTGGCCGCCTCTTGGTCCTTTTTTATAAGAGGAGGCCGGAGGTCAATCCTGATGTAAAGTCCGACACATATATGGAAAATCTTTTTGTTGAAAAAAAATGTGTGAAAAAAATGGACACTTTGCTAAGCAATATAAGTTCCATAAAGGCAATAAGAAAGAAAATGACTATGCACATATTGCAGAAGAGTTTGTGGGGATCAATACTAAAGCACTCATAATTGCTTGTAGCTTAAATGAGTGGTGGATTAAATCAGGTGCCACCAAGCATCTTTGTTACAACCGTAGTGCATTTTCCTCCTACGAAATTAAATTGAACTTTTTACTATTCATCTAATGGAATCTCGTAAATCTAGTGTGTGCAACTTGGTTGGCTTAAGTAGGTTCTCTTACCCAAAATCATATATAATATGTTAGAAAACTTATCATAATTTGCGAGCTATTATCATTTCCGCCTCCAACCAGGCCTTCTCTGGTCCATCTTTGTCATGAAAGTGGCCGTGACCCACTTTATATCAAGGGATGCCGAGTTGAGAGATTTTTTTTTTTTTTTTTATTTCCGACTATTTGTCAATGAATCACTTCATTCATGAAGTATGACCCACCATGTGTGGCCATGTGGCGAATCATGGGTTGCTATGAATAACATCACCCACCCAATCTACTTGCAGATAAAATCATTCTATGGTCATGGTTTACTTGCGAGTCGAATTATAGAAAAAATAATAATAATAATAATAATAATAAAACCATCCATGGCCTAGCCAACGGTTTACTTGCAAGTCGAATTTAAAAATTAAAAAAATAAAAAATAAAAAAAATAAAAAAAGAAGAAGAAGAAGAAGAAGAAGAAGAAAACCATCCATGGCCTAGCCAATGTGTTGGTGTACCTTTTTAAGCGGGTCCCACCCGACTAGAAAATGAAAAAAATAAAATAAAAAATGATACACCTGTAATTGTATTACCTGTGTATCATTTTCCAAAACTATCGTGCTATATATGCCATGGTTGCACCCCTTTTCTGTTCCGACATGATTTGAAGAACACCAAAAATCACAAACCCTAGAGATTTCGTTTCATAAGCTTGTAGGTTGTTTAACTAACATAGAATATATTGTAGGCGTTTTCTGGCTGGGAGCATCCACAAACATCTCTAAATATCAACTACTTCAAAAGCATTTACAGATCGGCGTTCCAATAAAAAATGGATTCAATGAGTTCATGAAGGTGGAGTATAATCCTATGGGAAAACAGGTCGCGTCCAGTTTCCCTGTAGACGTTTTTCGGGAAGTAATAGCGATGTTGCCCTACAAGATCTCTTATGAATTCATTCCGTATATTGGCAACGGCGATGCTCCGGGCTATTATGATGAACTCATTTCTCAAGTATATCTCAAGGTGGCGTGTGTAACTATCAGCATTGATTTGTTTCATCATGTTTTTACATATTTTTTGTCTGATGGGTGCTAAATTCAAATATTTTAAGTTACACCATTCATCTTTTGGCCCTTCCATAAAAGGGTCCACAGATGAATGGTCCAGATGTCATGTATGTGTGCCATATGCACGGACCTTGAGAGCGCAATCACTGAAACCGTTGAGTTTGATCAGGAATATGATGCAGTTGTGGGAGATGTATCAATCACAGCAGCTAGATCGGATACTGTAGACTTCACATATCAGTATATGGAGGCTGGTGTATCCATGATTGTACCGACGGAGGACAACAATGCCATGAGTCCATGGTGGTTCATGAAGCCACTAACCACGACTCTGTGGCTGACAACACTCGCTGTCGCGGTGCTGAAGGGGGCTATGGTGTGGTTTTTTGAGCATGAAAAGAACCCGGAATTTCAAGGCTCACCCTCGAAATTAATCGGGAAGATCCTCTTCTTCTCCTTCTCTACATTCGTATTCGCAACCCGTAAGTAGCTCTCTCTCTCTCTCTCTCTCTCTCTCTCTCTCTCTCTCTCTACGCAGAGAAATTAGGACTGTTCATTGGGTGGATATTATGATAGTTTTTCCCTAACCAAAAGAAAAATCGTGCCAATCCATTCATCAGGTGGGCCACGCACTTGCCTAGAAATGGACACAGTTAAAATGAGACAGCAGCAGACTGTCTACATTCAAAATACACGTGTGGCCAACATGAGAATTGCACCAGCATGATCCTTTGCATATTTGTCACATGTGAAGCAATTGCATATGGCCCATCTACATGTAGCAAGGATTGACTGTTATGCTTGTATCGTGGAAATTACGGATAGTCTATGCACCAATAATGAAAATTCAACGTTTTAATCTAAAGTCGTACCTGATTGGCAAGACATTTCCAATGCCTCGATGTCATCAATAAGAATCTTGATCTTCCACACCTCACACATTTAGGAGAACCTCTCAATAAAACTAGGATTTTCTCTCTTGTGTTAGTGAGGGGATCAGGACATGTATTTATAGGAATGAGGGCTAGAAGCATACCCATCACACTTCTCTTCTCTAAGATCTCCACACCATAGGTTTTTCATATCCAGCTCAATAACTGTATATAGGGATCATGGTTCAAATGTCCCGCTCCAAACCTATTTACAATGATCACAACTATAGTTAGCATCAACAAAAGAGATAGATCTAAGAGCTACAGAAACCGAAAGTGGTCTATGTTGTCCGAATCTAATCTGGTGTTAGGCTTTGGGCTCCTCTTGATGTTTTTGCTTTCCTTATTATATGATAGGTGAGGCCCGATTTTGTAGCGCCCACCTTAAATCTTCTTTTTGTACTTCCTTTGATTATATATACAAAGATACATATTGTTTTAAAAAAATATTAAAAAAAAAAAAAAAAAACTATAACGGGGCCTCCGAATTGCTCAATTTGAATAATCCAACGGTCTGATCTCAACCAATGAGCATGTGTAGCCCACCTAATGGAGGACAACTTGTTTGAGTTGACCCGAGGCTCCGTTGAAAGGGGAAAAAAAAAACCATATGCAAGTATAGCACTACTCTAGCTAACCCTTAGTTTTGCTCAATGCAGATGAGAAGCTGGAAAGCAATTATTCCAGATTCATAGTGAACTTGTGGACATTTCTAGTGTTTATTCTAGTGACCGCCTATGCTGCGAATCTGACTTCAATGCTAACCGTCGAAAAGTTGCAACCGACCATCACAGATGTAAGGTCCTTAATCACAAACGGCGATTACGTTGGGTACCAGAATGGGTCGTTTGTGTTTGATGTGTTAAGGAAACTTGGCTTCAATGAATCAAAGCTCAAGCCTTATTCAACTGTAGAACAGTATGCAGATGCCTTGGAGCATGGAAGTAGCAATGGTGGTGTTTCCGCTATCATGGATGAAATTCCTTATATCAGAGTCTTCCTCAAGAACCATTGCCGCAAGTATACTATGGCTGGTCGGACTTACAGAACTGGTGGATTCGGCTTTGTATATCTCCATCCCTCTTCCTCTCTAATTTTGAAAGCAGAAATGGTGTTTTTCCTAGTCTTAGTATAATTTCCAAAAATCGCGATATGGGCCTCTTTTGTGCGGTATTGGACTGAGCTCCTTTACAGCATGAGTATCATTTCATGATTTGGATCCACCTGGTTTTTGGGCTCCAAGGAGAACATAAGAGATGCACATGATGAAAGGATTGGATGTCATGAAAACATTTCAGTGGGCCCCACACATCCCTTTGTACGTTAAGATTATCCTACTAAGCTTTGCAGTAGATCTTGCCTCCTTTATTAGAGAAAAGTCGGGTTGAGATACAAAGAGATCTTGTGAGAAGAGGCCCAATAACAGAATTTGTGCTGCTAGTACTCCATCCATCAATACAGTGCTGACCTGATATATGGCCCCGGTCCCTCTGTTTGGAAATATGTATGGGAGGGTAGTTTGGGTCTTTTGTGGATATTTAGGTTTGATACAGGATAGGTGGGGCCATAGGCTCTGGGCGGCCCACCCGAAATATTTGTATATCTTCCCATTTGAATGAAAAGTGGCATTTAAAAAAAAAAAAAAAAAAAAAGATATATGGCCCCGGTTTTAAGTTCTCACTAGTGGGGTCCATAGTTTGGTGTTCCAGATTGATGGTCTGCTGTGTTCCATTGTGGATGGGCTATGCCTAAAATCTCCTTCTCAAACAATATTAACCTTTGGAACTGTGGCCTACAGAGGGACATTTAGAAGAGAAACACAAAAGGGTTCCACATTGAACAGAAAAATGCCCTGATACGAGGAGATTTTTGGGACATTCTCCATCAACAGTGGGACCCAACAGACCAATGATCAGGATACCAACCACAGGACCCACTTCTCAGAAGTGAAAACACACATAATTCCCATCATAAATCTTGATAAAGCCATGTTTGTATCAAGCATTGAAACTGGCAATGGGCTGAGTGGCCCACTCAGCCCGACGAGCCCCGGCTCCGCTTTGGACTGGGCTTGGACCTATTAGCTTGAAATGGGTTAGATCATATGAATATGACATGCCAATTCTCGGTTAGGCAACCCATACATCTTGAATGAGAACGGTAGTTTTGTTCCTCTAAATATCCATTTCTTTGTGCATATGGGACGCACTTGATCAATGGTTAGATTAGGAACATCAAAATTGGAAATGGGAAATCTATCGATTATCTGACTGGGTCCGAAGAATTTTTCTGAGAAATGGGCTTGGGCCTTCTTGGATAGGAACATCCGGGCTTGGACTGGGGTGATGCCTTAGTCCTCAAGCGTAAGGCCGGGTTGGATCTAGCATCTAGCCTGGCCACGTCCCAACCCAGCCATTACCACCCCTAAGTGAAACATGGTCACACTCAGGGGGCGTTTGGATCTTAAGTTGCTTAAAATAAACTACTTATTTCACAAGTAGCTTATATTAGTTCCTACTTATTAAGTAGATAAGTATATTTGGCAAGCAGCATGCTTACCAGCTTCTCCTCTCTTTGGTCTCTCTTGATGCCTCTCTTCAGCAACTTATGAAAAATAGAAAAACTAAAACAAATAATAATAATAACTGAAGTGATTATGTACTTTCAAGTAAAAAAAAGTTACTTGTGACTAATCATAAACCAAACTTACTTACCCGAAATAAGTCACTTATCTACTGCTGTAAGTAGAAAAGTAACTTATTTGGTGGTATCCAAACGGGCCGTCAATGTGATGCATTACGGGATCTTTTTTCCTTCCGTTTCTTGTATTATTTTTTATTTTCCACTAACTTATTTCCTTCATCTTTTGCAGGTGTTTCCAAGAGGTTCGGCAATGGTTCCTGATATCTCTAGGGCAGTCATGAATTTCAGCGAAGGAGAGAAGATGTTCGAGATGGAGAAGAAATGGTTTGGGGACCAAACAACATGTCCTGACACAGGATCGCCGATATCAAACAAGAGCCTGCCCTTATACAGCCTCCGCACCATCTACATTATCACTGGGGTTGCTTCGGCCATTTCACTCTCCGTCTACTTCATTCGCCGCTTATATAAGCGCAGACGGTTGGGCATGTTGGGGAGCAAGTCTAGGATTACACCTGGACCGGAAGCAATCGTCGAACTCGGTACGAGTCATGAACTTCAGCCAGATGGTTTTCCAAGCCAAATTATTGAAAACCAATTGGGTGGTGACGATCATTGGCCCAATGCAGAAAGAGCGCATGATGGGCTGAAACGCAATGATCTTTCAGTGGAAATGATGCCTTTCGAGATTGGATCCAACTCTCCAAGTAAGAAAAGAAGATATAAAAACTCTGGTTATTGATTCTCTGGGAAATTGGACACATTGTACAGTTTGTTGATTAATGTCAGTTCTATCGATGATGGGTTAAATGCTATTAAGTAGACTTTGATGCCATCAAAGTCCTACTCAATGCCATCCAAATTATCCAGATTTTCTCATGTTGGTTGTTGGACACTTTGGTGTCCTGCTCGATGCCATCAAACTTAGTTTCGATGACATTAAAGGCCTGCTCGATGCTGTTGGAAAAATTCAGAAAATCCATGATTTTTTGCTCGAGTGTTTTGGTGTTATGTTCAATGACATCGAAAGGGTTCGATGCCATCGACAGTCTGTCGATGCCATCAAAGTCCCATCGAAGGTGTCATTGAACTATCACGTAGATTTCCGCATATTTACGAATTTGCAGGAAATCTCAAGATTTCTTTCCGATTATGTTTAGGATTCTTCTTAAGGCTACATATATGGGTGCAAACGGGATTAGGAGATATCACATTGCTTTTTAAAGTATTCCTAGGGTATTCAAGGGCTTGTATGGGGAGATTTAGGGCTTGTTCGAATCGGGTATTCTCTCTATCTCTCATAAATTTCTGCTTTCATAGTGAGATTTGTCGCTTTGTGCCGTGGCTTTTTTTCCTGAAAGGATTTATCCATGTTAAATTTGTAGTCTTTGTGATTGGGCTTGATTGTTGCTATTGGATTACTTTTCTTTGTTCAACTTTATGTGCTTCTGCAATTCCATAACAAGTGGTATCAGAGATAACGTTGGGACGTAGTTTGAATCTGAAAGCAAAGTATCAATGACAGTCAATCCTAAGTTCGATGTTAAGAAATAATATAGGAAAAATAACTTTGAACTATGGAAGATGAAGATGATCGGCCTTTTAATTCAACAAAGATTGGATGATGCACTCTTTGAGAAGCGGCCCTAATCTATGACTGATGATAAATGGAATAAAACTGATAAGAAAGCCAAAACTTATCTAAATGTGTTTAACGGATGAGATCCTTTACAATGTCATGAGGGAGAAAACTGCAGCATGTTTATGGGCGAAGTTAGAAGATATCTTATGCAAAGAAATTTCTTGAAAATCGTCTATACTTGAAGCTTCAGTTATTCCACATAAAGATGGAAGATCAAGGTGATGTTGAAGCTCACATTAGCAACTTTAACAAGATGATATACAATTTGCTAGATGTGGAGGAAACGATAAAGGATAAAGATCAGGCATCTATCCTATTAAATTCTATTCCGGTATCGTATGAGTCATTCAAGGACTTTTTATGCACTGGTAGATCGAACCTTAGTATTGAAATTATTATGTCAGCCCTTCAAGGAAAGATGATGAGAAAGAAAAGCGGAGACATGGGCACCTTTACCGATGCATTGGTTAAGAGAGGGCGAAATTCTAAGCGGGATAGTAGATCTTCTCGATCGAGATCCAAGGGCAGGGGCAAGGGAAAGTTGAAGTGTAACAGCCGCCCAAGATTTCACAGTCAGAGTTTATACTCGTGCCCAAGAAAAATGGGTGTTAATAATGTACAAACTGAAGGCTCTGAAATCGCACCCTATTTTATTTTATTTTTTTGTTTGGTTTACATTCAGATACATTCATGAAGGTAACGTTCACAAGAATAAAATCAACTGTATTGATTATTTTTCATCAGAGTAAAAAGAATAATCAACGGCCTTCCCAATGGAAGCTTATCACATTTATTGAGTTCGCAGCAGAAGTATAAAACTAAATTATAATTTGTCTTCTTATTCTTTCAACACGATCTTCCTTATGGGAACATGTTTACTAGGTCTTCAATCTGTATGTCACCTACATAATCTGTACGGTTGGGAGAGGGTCAATGCCCTACTTATAGTAATGGTTATCCTTTAAAATTAACAGTAATTCAAGAGATTCATACAAGTTATGTAAATATTCTGATACGTCAAGTAATCCACACTATAAGAGGTATCAATGCACAATCAATCTATATAAGATGCATGCCTAGCAAAGTATATGTGGTGTATCACACCTAGCGATCGCTACAATGTAGAATACGATTACAGTTATCTGACTCGACCCGTATCCCATACTACGGATATTTTGAGTACACCTTAATTCATTCAAGCAGGTTGTTCAATCTGCCTGGGCAGCAGTTAACGACTCGGATCCTATGTTCAACCTTCTCAGGAAGCTACAAAATGTTAAATTAGCTTTGAAGGAGTGGAATAAGGTATCTTTCGGTAATATCTTTGCTAACATCAAGCAGGCCGAGCAAGCAGTACAACAGGTAGAAGACAGTCTTCGACAGCTCTAAGTGTCTGATGTGGACACTTCCTCAGCCCATTCTGAGCTATGCGCAGCCAACGCGCACCTCAACCATCTAGAATTCATAGAAGAAATTTATTGGAAACAAAAATCCCATAATCACTAGTTAAAGGAAGGGGACAAAAACTCTAAATTCTTTAACGCATCTACCAACATTAAAATCAGGAAGTTAGCGATTCATTCCATCAAGCTTAACTCAGGCCAAATCATTGAGTCGCAGCAAGAAATTCAAGCAGAAGCAGTTAGATATCTTCACAAGCTCTTTTCAGCTGGCGTAGTTGATACAGGGGAGGATCTCCTCGCCTCAGTCCCTAAGGTGTTAACCAGGGATGATAACGCCCTTCTCATGTCTCAGTCCACCCTCTAGGAAGTCAGGGATGCAGTGTCGGCCCTTCAACTTGATGGGGCCCCTTGCCTAGATGGTTTCTCTGGGGCGTTTTTCTTATCCTATTGGGAGATAATCTATCACGGCCTCCTCGCAGCAGCCAAGGCGCTCTTTAAGGGGAGCCACTTACCCAGAGTATATATGACTTCTCTCATATGCCTCATTCCCAAAGGTTTGGCTTCAAAGACCTTCGCAGACTTTCACCCCATAAGTCTATGCAACTGCCTCTACAAGGTCCTTGCCAATATTGTATCTCACCGTTTGGCCAAGGTACTTCCAAAACTAATCTCTAAGGAGCAAGGTGCTTTTGTTCGAGATTGATCCATCGCGGAGAGCATTGCTCTAGCTTAGGAGATTCTCAGAGAAATCAACAGGAAGGTCCACGGTGGTGATATTGTGCTGAAACTGGATGTAGAAAAAACGTATGACAGAATTGAGTGGACTTTCCTCTCCAGGGTGTTGCCTTGTTTTGGCTTTAACGGCCCTTTGATCAAGTTAGTCGAGCGGTGCTACAAGAATTGCTGGTTCTTAGTCCTAACCAATGGTGTGCCTGGGGGTTTTTTCAAATCTACAAGGGGTTTGTGTCAAGGGGATCCCCTGTCCCTCGGCCTTTTTATCAAAGCCACAGAGGCTCTCAGCAGAGGATTTTCAGATCTAGTTAGCAGCAAACCAGGCCTAGTATATCAGATGGGGAGGCCTGTTCCCCGCGTAACCCATTTGTTTTACGTGGACGATACACTTTTGTTCATTCACGGCGAAATCAATTTAGTTTGAGCTATTAAATCCTTCCTAGATAGCTACCAGCGGGCATCAGGCCAGCAGATTAACTTCCACAAGAGTACTGTGCATTGCTCAGCCACCCTTTCAGCCTCCAGGGCCAGTTCCATTCAAAGACTGCTTGGCATGCGGATTGGGCCAGCCAGTCTCATTTATCTTGGTGCTCCTATCGTGGTAGGTCGAGTCAATATCTCAGATTTTCAACCCCTGATTGACAAGATTGACAATTGGATCAACGGTTGGAAGACGAAGTGCCTATCCCAGGCGGGGAGGGCTATGCTGATTTCCCACATTCTCTCCTTTATTTCGATCCATATTATGGTAGCTTTGGTGGTCCCGTCTCACATTCTGAAGTCCCTAGAAAGCCGATTCGCGACATTCTTTTAGGGCTGGGCAGAGGGAAAAAAGAAGTTTCACTGGACGAAATGGGCCGATGTAGCCATCCCAAAAGATGAAGATGGGCTGGGGATTAGAAAACTATCGGAACTAATGCTAGCGTTTCGTCTAAAGCTGGCCTGGGGTGTTAAGTACAAGCATTAGAAGAGATTGTGGGCTTCTTTCATGTCCTCAACTCACAGCCACGAATTGCAACCCATGAGTAATGATCAGAGGCTCAAGCGAGCCTCTCCGATGTGGCAGAGAATCCGTTCGTTGTTCCCGCTTTTGGACACGAAGGTCCAGTGGCAAGTCAGGAGAGGTGAATGCAGTTTTTGGCAAGCTAACTGGACCGGCCACGGGCCCCTCCATTGTCACGCTTCCCAACTGCTGAGGGTCAAATATTGCATATCAGACCCAGTTATTGCATTGATTTACAAGCATGATACCGGTTAATAGCCTAATTTAATCGTGTTTGTGATGCAGAGTGTATTTACAAGCATGAACTGAAAAAGGGTGCTTAAACCATGGATTTAACGCTCTGATGACACCCAAGGCAAGGGACGGACTCCAGGGAACCAAGATCGATGGAATTACACACCAGGGATCCGAGAAAATCAAGCCATTCACGTTAAAGAGGCCCGAAATTGGTGAAAAATGCAAGATCACATAGTTCTCACCATCTGATTGGCTCAAAACTTCACATATGGCCTGAGGGCCATAAATTAACCATACATATCAAATTTCAGCCCTCGGATCACTATGGAAGTACCCCAACAGACAGATCAGCCCATAAACCGTTGATTCTGGGCCCACCTGATATCTGGAACTGTCTCAACTTTGGTCTCGACGGTTTAAATAAGATGAGAAAGTAAATGGATGGATCAGATTTTCGAATCACAGCACAGTGGGGCTCGTATGTGAGGTGTGTACACTGCACATGTACACGTACCCGAGCCGCACCGAACCAACTAAAGCGGGTCAGCAGCGCTGACCCGCGTCTTCTTCCCAATACGGCAACTGCCGTTTGACGTTGTTGAAACGGACGGACGCTGTCCATTTTGCGGACGCTAGTGGGCCCCACACATTGTCCCAGTGGATGATCCAAGCCGTCCATCTTGTAGAGGGCCATGAATTCTTCAAACCCATGCTGAACTTTTGGACCCATGCAAGCACACGTGCGCGATACAGAGGCCACAAACAGGCGGTCCTGCGACGTTCAAAACGATTTTTGGGGTGATTTCTTCTCTGGGCCGCGTCGATGAACGTTCAAAACCACCCATTCTTGACCGAAATTTCGAGGGCAATCTAATGGATGGGGTGGATTTTCTTGAAAACACCTCTGTGGGGCCCACCGATCACGTCAGCGCCGAACGTGCGAAAGGCTACGCACGTCCGCGAGATCTAATTTTTCAGGCAGTTGTGGCCCACCATCTTTGATCATATGGCAGATCTGAACCGTCCATCATGTAGGCCAGCCAAAATACTTCCAAGAGACATTGATTTTACAAAAATAATGCAAGGAACGCGAGAGTTATGAAGCCCCGAACTTGGCTGCGAAAAGGCTTTTGCTGCGCGTGCGATAGCTTCCCAAATCCGATTTCCACCACTCCAAAAGCTATAAAAAGAGTTCCAAACATGGAGAAGGGGGTGTGCTTGAACAGGAGACGTCAGATAGAGAAAGAGAAGCAGAGAGAGAAGTTTTGAAATTTTTATAGATTTTTTCTTTATTTTTCTTCTTTTTCCTATGATTATGTTAGGCCAAATCTCTTAGTTAGGGCTAAGAGGTGAAGCTTGTGGCGTGATGGGAGCTTCTACAGGTTTGATTTGAACTAAACTGATTGACTCTGTTTTAATTTAAGAAATTCTTTTAGTCATTAATGGTTTGTTGTGATTTAAATTACAGTAGATCTGTGATGGCTTGAATAATTCCTTTCCTTTTATTTTGATGTTCGGAAACCTTGTTGTTCGCCATCGTCTCATAGACATGGTTGGATGATGGAATCCTTCCTAACACTCATACATCTTTTAGTTGGTTATGGATTGGTCTAAGTTCTGTTGTTTACCTTGTCTCTTAGGCATGGATTTGTGATGGAATCATACCAAATTCTTATACCTTTCATCTCTTGAAAACTATATCAAGTAAGTTCAGTATAATATCCATGAAGCAGGCATAAGATCTCCCTGATCTCTACAAGTGGATCCTCTGAATCCCTAGTTCCCTTTCTCTAAATTCTTTAAGTTTAGATTAATATTTCACCATTATTCCTCAAATCACAATTGGTTTAGATTTCATCTTAGCCTAGTTCTAGATCTAGTTATTTTCAGATAACGTACAGGTTTCAGTCCCTGTGGATTCGACCTCGGTCTTACCGAGTTTATTACTACATCACCAACCCATTCCAGTTGGTCCAACCGACCTCCAAGTTCAGGATTGCTTGGGGCAAGGCGGGCCCCTCCCTCCTTCGACGGTTTTCAATTTCCTCCACCAAGATATGATTGATGCCATCTTCCAAGGCAGTTTCTGTACTTCGGAAGAGCCTAATGTACCTTACTGGCCCTTCGACCCATCCGGTCTATTCTCTGTCAAAACTGCATGGGCGGAATGCAGATTTCGTAGGCCAAAGGTGGATTGGTGCAAATATTTGTGGTCTCGCCACTTGCCGCTAAAGATTCCCTTGCTGATGTGGAGTCCTTCATCAAGCGGTCTTGGTTAACACCGCTATCCAATCTAAAGGCATTCACCTTGCTTCTCGATGCGTATGCTGTGACGGCATCTCTTCACATGGGCCTTCTGTGGAATCCATCAGTCACATATTCATATCCAGCCCCCGCGTGAAAGCTATATGGTCCCTATTTGCAACCATTTTTGGAAAATCTCCTCTAGGTGCTTCCTCGATTGCTGACCGACTTTCCCAATGGTGGAGAAACCCTTCCCCTGGGGGATGGGCTGGAACTATAAGTAATTTGGTGTCAGGTCTTATCCTTTGGGAGCTGTGGAAAGGGAGAAACCAAGGCAAATTCGACAACAACCCGCCTGCAATTCAAGTCCAGGTAGCCCGGATTAAAAGCTGGATATCCAACATCTCCCATGCATCTAGCCGAGCCTCTAGCTTCTCGGTTCATAGCAGTCGCGCTCTTTCATCGTTAAATCTTCGGTTCGGTTCGGCCCCCTTTTCTTCTAAACCATTCTAGGTTATTAAGTGGCTTAAACCTCCTCTTGGCTGGGTGAAAATGAATGTTGACGGATATGTCAGGGGCAATCCAAGTATGGCTGGTGGTGGAGGTATTTGCAGAGGTGAGAAGGGTGAGTTCCTATTCGGGTTCCACGCCGGATACGGTAATGGTTCTAACACTCGAGCCGAAATTAGGGCTGTCCATGATGACCTCTTTCATTGCTTCTGTAGGGGCTTCTCTAAAGTCATTGTTGAGTTCTACTCGTTGCTAGTGATCTCTATCCTTTCCCAAAATTCCCAGTCCAACTGAAAATGGAGGTACTGGTTGGCTCGAATCAAGAGAACGCAGGAGTTGGGCAAAGTAAAATTCATGCACATTTTCAGGGAAGGTAATGAACCGGCTGACGGTCTGGCTAGAATGGGTAGCGGCCTGCAATCCTCTGCCACATTCGCTCACGTCAACGCCCTCCCGAGAGAAGTGAAGGGAAGGATTTTGCTGGACAGAATGGGTCTGGGCGCTATTAGGACATGATCTTTCACCATATTTTCATTTTCCCGATCGGTAGTTTCTTTTTCATTTCTACGATAGGCTTTGGATAGGCAGTCTTCCTATCTAACCCAAATGTAAAGCAGTTGTAATCTTTTACATATGAATACAAATCATATTTTTTAAAAAATACTATGAATATTCGCCGGCGTGTCCTATGCTTAACATGGTTTTACACGGCTGTTCTAAGACAACCACAACACATATCCAAGTGAATACGCACCCAGAGATTGGAGCGACTATTTATGACAACCAATCCTCTCTAAGATAGGAATTGATGTACTGCGTATACATAATGACTCACGTACACCAACCAGTGCAACATCACTCGAGAACCCTGGAATTACGTGGCGCTTCAAGGCCGCTACCGAAAACGCATTATGTCCACGATATTTAATCAATCGCTAGAAGAGGGATTCCCAACATAGTACTTACATCAAGCGAGAGTTCCTTTATCCATGGTCGGTTAAGAATCACAGGTCACCTGCCAAGCCCTTAAGGAAAAAGGGCGAGTGATAATAATCAACTCGAATAAGAGGCGAGTGACAAGGGTCAACTCGAGGATGAGGAGAGAGGTTAAAGCCAACTCAATAAATAGATGAGCGGCAATGGCCGATTCTTTAATAAGGGTGGCAATGGCCAACTCCATGATTAGAAGAGCGACCACCATCGATTCTTGGTAATGGAGAGTGGCAGAGCCAAATCAATAGTAAGGTAAAGGCAATGTGCACCCATAACTTCTCATGAATCCAGGAGAACCTCTTACAATGGATATCATGTAAAAATCTCGAAAAGGACCAATAATTGATGGTGAAACATATAATCGCATGCAAGATTCAAAGCGATATATAAAAGGCTGAGTAAAATACACCTAAAGGCAAGATTAAATTTCATGAAGACATAAAAAGGTGAAATAAATACATGAAGGCATGAAAAGGCTAAATCAACTGGTGACATAAAAAACGCAAAATCATACACAGGAAGGTATGAAAGAGCAGGGAAAAACATTCAATCGAATTAGCGTAAGCCTAAAGGATAAAACCCTCACATTGGCTGTCTGAGTGTCCTCTAAGGTTAGATGTCTGACAACTTAGTTTCACCTATTTTGCATTAAGCTGAAGTGGTTGTTAGAGGTTCCATGCAAGATCTATGTTTCTAGAACCTGGCGAATCTTTCTACCGAGTCAACTCAGCCTTGACTCGAATTCTTTATTTCTTCTTCTTTTCTTCCGTTCTTTCTTTCTCCTTCTGCTTCTCCTTCTCCTTCTCCTTTCTTTTCTTTTTTTTTCTTTTCTTTTCTCTCTTTCTGATACATCTAGTAGAATCTGGACAGCCATCCTCTCCCACATTATCTTCTTTCTCTAAATTTCTAGGATTCTCTCTTTCTAACTGTGTCCTCTCTTTCTGGTTGGGCTCTTTATAAGGCTCTAGGACAAAAATTCGCACGAGGGACGAGTCCCGACCGCATACAACAACGGCTGACCTCTTCTCTCTCTCTCTCTCTCTCTCTCTCTCTCTCTCTCTCTCTCTCTCTCTCTCTCTTTCCCACGTTCTTTCTTCTTCTCTATGAGAGGTTTTTTATAGGCCTGAAAGCCTCTAGGCCCTCACGAGAGTAGAGTTATAGTCGGACAATGTTCGACTTTTCGCATTCTATTTGCGCACAGAAGTTGCATACTCGGCCTGTGCGTGCTCATGTTTGTGGAATGGTTGTGGTAATCATTCCCATCTTCTTGGTAGGGGAGATTTTCTTAAAGTGGTTTATCCAATGGACGTCTCTGATCGTCCTTAAATCTTCTCTTTGGCTCTATTATTTTAGTCAGTAGACGGCCATTGCTTCACTGGCAGATTGACTCTCAATCCTTCTTGGTTTGGACTGGGATTTTGTGCATGGAATACGGTAACTGTTTACGCAAGAATTTTCGCATCCAATCCACGTATGAAACCGGATCTTCTTTCTTGCGCACAGTCCCATTGTGACTAGAACTGTGACCAGGTGGAAGCTTTTCTTTGGGTAAGATGTCTCAGGGTTGGGCCGAGTTGGTCCCTTTACAAAATGGACAGTTCCGATTTCTCGATTAGCTACGAATGGTGGGCCATCAGTGATCCGAAACGGACGGGTTCCGTTAACGCTGTGTAGAAGGCGAGAAATCCCACTTCGGGCGGGATTTATCGGGTCAAACGCCGTTTGACCTGACTGGCCATTCGGTGCGCTGCTGGTGATCCTCCGTTGTGTATGTGTGCAATGCAGGGTGGGATCCACCATAATATTATTTTGGAATCCACTCCGTCCATTCATTTTTCCCATCCATTTTAAGGCTAAGCCCAATATTGAATCATTTCCAAAGATCAGATGGGCCCCAAACTCCATATTTAGTGGCTGATCTATCCATGGGGTTATTTTTACAATGATCTGAGGGCTAAAATTTGATGTGTATAGTTGAATTTGGATTTCTAGGCATGGTAAAAAATTTCACGTCGATCGGATCGTGGGGGCCATGTGATCTGAAATTCAGGGCCTAGGGTAATGACATCTTTGTAATTAGTGCTGATATAAGAGTTTTGGGAAATCCAAGGGTTCTATATGGTTTTTGGCATGTTTCTAAGTAATTCTTATAAAAGAACTTACATCTAAATCATCATGGAAAAGGAGTTATTCATATATTCATGTAAAAGAAGGTACGTACGTCAAATTACATGATGGATGGTCTTGTTACAAAATCAACGGTCAGATGACTTAATCTATGAATGGAGATCATCCTCAATGGTTAGGTTAGTGTCAAAGCGAGGATGCTAGTCCGGGATAGTTGAATTGGTATTGTACACATGTACGTATTATGTTACATTTCATGGTAACGCCCGAGGACTTTCGATGCTCGAGTATTGAAAAGTTCAGGGCGTTACATGAAGTGCTAGAACCATGAGTTTTTTAGACACATAAAGAATGATTATATAAATCCAAAAGCAAGAAAAGAGAACTTATAGGCTTCTTCCAGGGAAGCCAACACTACAGAGTTTGATGAAGGTGTGGGTGAAAGTGATGTGTTATCTATGTCCATGGTCGGACACTTATATGATGAACGTAATGATGAGTGGATTTTGGATACTAGGGCATCATATCATATGACTCTTCATCAGACCTGGTTCACTAGTTACAGAGAGTGCGATGGTGGTCTTGTATTTATGGGCAATGATGATTCCTGTAATGTTGTGGGTGTTGGATCGGTCCGCATCAAGATGTTTGATGGCATGAAGCGTACCTTGACTGAAGTGAGACACGTTCCAAATATCTGGTTGATTTTTGGTTCCATGGCCAAGTGTCCAAGATCTCACCTGATGGACAGATTGGATGTAATAAACATAGCATGCTGGGCTAGAACTTGGTTGTGGCAGAGGATTCCAGTCCGACTTACAAGACAAACTGACTTCACTCAGAAACACCTGCTTCTCCTCTCTCTCTCTCTCTCTCTCTCTCTCTCTCTCTCCTTATTAACTATTGGTTCATGTTATTAACTAAGATAAGAAATTATACAAATCCGAAAACTTATGACATCGACCCTACAATAAAAACGCCTGCTTCTCTCTCTCTCTCTCTCTCTCTCTCTCTCTCTCTCTCTCTCTCCTTATTTAGAGTCATCCACAGATAGCTTTTCTTCACGTGTCGCTCGCCTTATCACTTCCTTCATAATTTTCTCTTGAAATCTAGCTTATCTCCCTTGCCTCTCTAACATCTCTTACCCTTCCATATTTCTCCTTTTAATAACTACTCTACCCTTGTACTTTGTACTATGACTGTTCACCTTGTCAGGGTTAAAAGGGTCATTTAGTTTTCTACTCCACCGCTCCATTCTGAGTTTCTTTTCTGTCTGTCGCAAGTTAAAGATCGTGTGCCGCTGCCCACTGAAAGCCCACAAGATTGTTTTATTATGATTTAAACCGTCACATATCCGAACTGTACCTAACTCGATCCGACTAGTTTTCCTGACCGAGTCAGACTCGGTTCGGGTCAGGCCAACAGGGCATCGGATCGAATTGAGTTAGCTGACTCGAACTCGGTCCCAGATCGGATTGAGTTCCGCTCAATCATTTGAAAATTTCGGATCGAGTCGAGTTGGACCCAATCCTGTCTGACTCGACTCGATGCCCACCTCTAATTACATGCACCTAACTTGGAGGTCAACTGTCGGACTGATTCCTTGTCCAATAGTGTTAAATAAATTCATAAGTTGGAGTTTGGATATAACATATATACTATGGTTGAATTCAATCTGTGAATCTTTTCACTAACGAGGTTGCAATCAAGCTATACATTCATGAAAGATGGATTTTACAGCAATGTGAAGGCCACTTGATTGTAACGAAATAAGAGGGCCAGTTGAATATTGATGTAGAGCGGGTCGCAGGAACTTTCATGGTAAAGATGGACCAAAGAAGGCCTAATCAGAGGTGAAAATGATCCAGACTGTCAGAACCTTAAAACAATCATATCTTGCAAATTGATATGAGTTTTTGGACATATCATATATGATTTTTTGCTAGGAGAAGCTACTTTAGCCAACTAACCCGCTATTTCTGATTGCCCATGCTGGATTTTCAAAATTCCAACAAGTCGACGATCAAAAGTCCATTTTATTTTCATTTTTACTATAAATAGTAAGTTTTAGTGGGCATATAACTTTTGATCCTTTGAGTTGTCGGAGTCGTGCCCAACACAAAAAGGGATTAGAAAAGTTAGGAGAACAAAACGGTTAGGCTAAATTGGATGGTTACTATTTTTAGCTGAAAACTATGAAGTCTAGTAGGAATGGTGACTGTATATAAATAGCAAGTTTACTATTTATAGTAAGTCACACTTTTACGGAGTTTGAGTTTTGAAACTCCGCTATAAGTTTGAGCTCATTATTTAAAAGAATGTAATTTTATTTTATATTTATCATCAATCAATTTATTTTGAATTTATTAGAAATTATTTCTATTTTTCATCCCTCGTGGATTCGAGGAAGCTCTATGAGGGGTCCAAAGAGCTCAGTGGATTCGGAGTAGTTATTCCTTGAGAAAGACGGTGATCAACCTCATCACATCCCTGCCTACATCAAATGTTACAAACATGAATATTGTGAAGAAGATAAAGAAGCCAAGTAACTTTACAACCAGTAGTGGTCATGGAGTGATATTCTGCATTAATGGAGGATATGAAGACAATAATTAGCTTATTTATTCACAATTGTTTTGCTTCTTTACTCCGACATCATGTAAAGTTAGAAAATAATTCTGTATTTTCATTGAGAGGCGAAATCCTAATTAGTAATTCCCTAACATAGACTTAGTTGCGTGTAAAGTAAAACTAAAATTAATTTTCCAATCAACACAGTTTCAGGTGTGCTCCCACCTTTTTGAAAAAAAAAAGAAAAAAAAGAAACTAAAATTATTACATTTATTTAATTACTTATTTCAAATATAATGTAAAAATTTACAATCTAATAAATAAAAAATCATGGTTGATCAAATCATTGGATGAGCTGCTAGGAATTTGGAGATTTTTGAGTGGTGTACATTGTTTTTATGATGTGGTCGACCTTATGAACGGATCGTCTGTACATCTAATATTTATCATAGTAGGTTTCATTCGTTGGACTGGTTGGATATCCTGCACGTACCGCATAGGTCCAATTTATACTATTTCATAACAAAAATCAAGCAGGGTATTTTGGTCATTTCATCTCTAAAACCACTTTCCCAGATACCGATTTGGAGGCAGTGTTTGGTAAAGTCGGAATTTCATGGAACTTTCGCAGCAAAAGTATTACATAAGTCTACCAAGAAAAGCTAATTAAATAACGGCCGTTATAAGATGCTCAGGCCGGCTATGACATTTGATACACAGGAACTTAAAACCTTTACACACTGCATATATTAACTCAAACAAAACGGCATATATTGTAGAACCCACTGTCTCTAAGTGACAATCCCCAAATGAGTTTGGTTGAGATAATCGTAGCCTCTGATTGGTGGACACTTGTTTGTCAAAACAGGACTGATGGATAATTTTCATTTTTGACCGTTCGATATATGTCCATCAATCTGATTGTCAGATAATCAAATAACCATGAATATTGGTTCATTATGCATCTAAACCGTGACCAATAATTTAGACAATTTAATTTGACCTATTTCCATGTAATTTCTTTGTGTGCCTACATATCATCCATTGCGATATGCCCGACTATCATAATTTTCCTCTCTAGATAAACTAACAATCTGAACTAGTCAGTGATGAATTTAGGGTCACACTCTCAAGAACCAGCCTGATTTCAATGGACGTCAGATTTCAGTGGATGGATAGTGACGTGACCCAGGAAATTGGAAGGAATGCAATCTACTTGGACTAGAATCCTTGGGAGCCAATTAAATATTACCGCGTAGAACGTCGGTGGGCGTTACCCTCACCATGTGGGGCCTATAAAGTGAAGTTGCGGTCTCTCGTGACCATTTGAAGTTTCGTAGAAAAATCTAAGGACGTGGGAGAAATCAATGCCTTAGTTCTGAAGGAATAATAGGTAGAAGTTGAAACCAATGTTGTAAAAGGTATGCGTGATGAACTTTCCAACAAGTTGCCCTTTTGCGTATTATCGAACACTACATTGATCTTATCACAGGGGAATATCTGCTTAATCATCCACATTAATAGATGAGTCTGAAAAATTACGAGATCTTGTAGAGAGAAGTGAAGGAACCATGAATTTGTGTATTGTTCTAGCCCTGTTGACGCCTAAGATGTTATAAAAGTCTAATACCAAGTATAAGGAAGAAAATAATAAACATCAACGCCAGAAAGTGTTTGAAGTGGATGATAACATGCTAGTTTATTTGTGCGAGGAGAAGTTTTCAATTGGTACTTATAACAAGTTGAGGAATAAGAAGATCAGTCTTGTTCCGATCCTTAGAAAAATTAAGGATAACTCTTATATTGTTGGTCTTCCCAAGTGCATGGATATCTCATGGTCTTTCAATATGGTAGACCTGTATGAGTATCATGAGCTGATTCCGTTGAATTACTCAAGTACGAGTTCTTTTCAAGCGGAGAGAACTGACGTAGGATGTGCAACGGATGCATTCTTAATAATTTGAATTAAAAGAAATCCAAACAAAAGCAAAAGTAATTCGTAAAATCCAACCCCAATCATGCATAAAGCATGACATAATTAGGTCATAGGCATGCCCTATTCGAAGAAATTCATTCCGGATAACAAGAAATTGACATTTGAAATGTGGACTATAAATCACTCGTAACTATTGATTCGGGAATCAACATGAAATGCATGACCTATCGATCTTTATGTAACGATGCTTCTAGGGTCAATCGGCTCGCAATACCAACTGAATTAATTTATTTTAGCCAAAAAAAAAAATATTGTATCATCTGTTTTAGCATTACGATTTTAGGAAAATTTTACTATTTTAGTAATTTTAAATTTTGTTGTATCTCCTTAGTTTTAGGGTTTTAAGATTTTTTAGAAATTTCTTATAATAATGCTGGGAATGTTCCAGTAAAGTTTATCTATATATTTTTATTTTTGGCAAATTAAGCTTCAAAAGAGTTTTAATATTATGGGTAACTTTCGAATTAGGATTAGAATTTTGTTATTTTTGGTAAATATGCTTCACTTATTGGAAGCCGCCATCCGTATAGAATTTGGTTTTGGAATTAAGTTCACTTGTTTTCGGCCGAAGATGATGCCGAAGATCAGATGATTCCTAAGAAGATGACACTGGAGAAGATGATGTCAGAGAAGAGTGCTGGACAGGGTGGTGGTGAGACCCAGAGGAGAAGTTTTGAAAGTTACTGTAATGCTCAAGGCCGGGGTTGAAAATGGGACTCTTGGTCAGCTTTGACCATATATAAGTGATATCAGTACACCGTATGTAGGTCTCATCTTCCCCCTTCAGTCGAATCCACTCCATCAATTCTCGTCGGAATTATGAGGAAGTATACTGCCTGAGAATGAATGATATCTTCCTACTAGGTGAACCAAACAACAACGAAACAATAGGTACTATTTTGGCTAACGTTGAGAGTTTATTTTCGTTGTAGGCTACAAATAGCTCATAATAAGGTGAAGATGACATCTTCCCAGAGAAAGCCGAGGAACATTATCAAAAGAATTGGATATACCTTCCGATGAGCCCTATCATCATGAAGCTTCGTTCCATGCTTCTTCGTAAAAAAAATAAATAATCATGAAGAGTATTGTTCAAAGCCTCTCTTGCACGCAATCTTCCTTCGTACAAATATGCGACGAACTGAAATCACGCACACTAATATCCTTGGGGTCATCCATGTATGTATGTCTGTTCCATACCGTGCATGTGTTTTTACTAGTTATTTTAGTACATGGTCCCAAATTTTTATCATATCCAAAAGGTCCGTGTCCCATCAAAAATTTTCAATGAAAGTATGAGATTTACACTTGGTCCACTTAATCTTTAGATATGCTTTAGTTTGCGGGTCTTGCATTAAAATGACCTCGTAAGATAAATGGACGGTGTGAATGAAACACTTCAATCACAATAGGCCCATAAACTCATATGGATCCAAAAAACCATCTGGCCATCATTACATACTGAGCGCTGAGTTCCGAGCAGGGTCCGATTTTATTTTTTTTTAAAAAGGGTCAGATCGAGGTCTGTAAAGGCATTTGTTGACCCTGAACTATTTATGGGGCGTTTGGCTGAGCCTATACTTAGGTCAATATCACAAAAAATTAAGCAAGGGTCTTACTGAATGGGTAAAAGCAAGGATGATCAGTCAGATAGGATGGTCTCAAGGTAAACCTCAGATCAGCGGTTCTGATTGGATGATCTCTTGACCATTGACCATCCATGTTAGCTTGCTGTGCACTGTTTGCCGAAAATGGATTGGCTACTCCCCATGCCACCAGCCAATGGCTGGTGGTCGGTGCTCTGTGGAGCCCAACATGATGTATGTATTTCATCCATGCCGTCCATTTATTTTTTCAGATCATTTTATAGTATAAGACCAAAAATAAGGTATATCGAAATCACTATAGGAAAGAGTGTTGAATGAGCTCGACCATTAAAAACCTTTTGGGGGCCATAAAAGTTTTGGATCAAGATAGATCTTTGTTTTTTCCCTTCATCTGGGCTGTATGAACTAATCAACAGATTGGATGTCAAATAAACAGTATAGTGGGCCTTAGGAGGATTTTAATGGTGGATATACAATCACTATTTTTTCCTATGGTGTGGTCCATCTGATATTAATATCCCTCTCAGCTTTGGGATCAAGACCTAAAATAATCTGTAAAAATGGATGAATGAAATGGATGAAATACATGCATCATGGTGGGGCCCACAAAGCACCGACCGCCAGCCATCGGGCTGGTGGCAAGGGAAGTATCCAATCTGCTTCCCTGTTTGCCATGTATATGTACAGTAAAAGGGGTTCTATCATTGTATTATGTAAAGATTATGTTGGGATGGATGAAAAGGGCAGAACTTACTCCAGTCCTCTGCTACCTCTTCTCTCCTTTGTGCTTCCTTCCTTCAGTCAAGATAACAGGTATGAAAAATCATATTCAAATCAGTTCAGATTCCGAATCGGTCCGGATCGAATCTAATTGAATCGGATTCCGGATCAGATCGGGTCGGATCTGGGCCAACCTGAACTCGACTCGAAAGTCTTTCGAATCTGAATGGACCTACCCGATTCGCACCGATCCAGGCCGTCGGTTCGGTTCGAATCAGGTCGGATCTAGTTGGATCGGGTCGGATATCCACCGGATCAGGTAAAAAATGTCCAGCTCTAATTATGTTAAAGATGGCTGGCCATCGGATGGGAGCGGATTAGATACGGCTCTGGCCCCACCCAAAATGGTGCGGCCTTCACAGTGGAGCCCACCTTGATGTATGTATTTTATATCCATGCCGTTCATATGTTCCGTAAAATCATTTGAAGGCATTACCCTAAAAATGGATTTTTTAAAAAAAAAAAATCCAAATCTCAAGTGGACCATACTATGGGAAACAGTGGTGATTGAAACGTCCTACCATTAAATAATTCCTAGGATCCACATTAATGTTTCGGTAATGTTTATTTTCCATCCAACCTGTTGACGAGATCACATAAAACTGGTTGAAGGGAAAAAAAACCAAGTACCAGATTTATCCAAAACTTACGTGGCACATTAATAGTCAATCACAACCTTTTCCTATGGTATGGTCCACCCGAGAATTGGATCTGCTTCATTTTTGGACTCATGCCCAAAAATGATATGAAACAACGATGAACGGTGGGGATATAGAATAAATCATCAAGGTGGATCCCAACGTGAAGTGTGATCTGACAGTGGTGTGCTAACGAGCTAACAAAAAATACAAAAATAATAATAATAATAATAAAAGGTGGATCCGAACGTAATGGCCACACCGTCTTGGGTGAGGACGCGGATTTCCTGGGAAAGCCTTTCGCAGGAAGTTCCTGCGCTGGGAACCCATGTGGGACCCACTGCAATGTTTATGCGATATCCTCTCCGTACATCCGTATTTTGAGTTCATTTAGGAAATGAGGCTAAAAATGATCCGTATCCAATGCTCAAGTGGGCTGAAAAAGTG